>NC_088646.1:37972851-38087851 GCF_964019385.1 Sycon ciliatum | reverse complement strand
TGGTGAGTGTATGTGTATGTGCGCGCGCTTGTGGGTACGTATGTGTGTGTGTATGTGTGTCTGGGCACCTTTCCTTGTTTGTTCGTTTTGTTTGCTGGTGGTGGTATCGCTGTCACCATCGTTTCTTGTGTGCTTGGTTGCTAGTGATCCTTGCGCATTACCAAATATTGCGTTTATGAGTGTTGCATGTGAGTGCGAATAGATCCTGCCAGTAGCCAGCTTTCCCCTAGTTAGTGGCTGTGTTGGGTGCTCCCGATGCAAACTGCGTCATTGTGTCAATGGCTCATTCCATGGTTAAATAGTTGATTAAAAGATTTGCTTTTTGTATTCAAGCATGTTCATAAGTTCTCGTCTCATTCATAAACTATTCTGTACTTTTTGCTTCTTTTGTTTGTCAGGAAATTACGAGCCACCTCCATTTCCACCAGGTGGGCCCCCAGGACCGCCAGGACCACCATTTGAGCCACCGTTTGAGCCTCCGTTTGAACAACCGCCATTTGATGGACCTTTTGATGGTCCCTTCGACGGCCCCTTCGATGGTCCTTTTGATGGACCACCACCCGGACCGCCTGGGCCACCAGGGCCACCTGGTATGTTTCCTCCCCCTATGGCACCAGGTCCTGGACCTGGTCCGGGCCCAATGCCCCCAGGCCCCCCGGGCATGTTTCCACCCATGCCACCTCCAATGCAGATGCCTGGTATGGACCAGCCGATGCCCTCGCAGCAAATGCCGCCTGGACACGGAGAGGATGACTCTGATGCGGAAAATGAAGAATCTTGGGTGAGTTCATTAAAGTGCACTGCAATGCCTTTCTCCATCCTGTTGTTGCGACCAGACTATCTGTAGTTAAACATTGTTGGTCTGTTTGCTGAAGCGAAGTTATTTCATTAGGGGTGGGTTGGTGAACTCCCGTTTAGAAAGTTTTTTTAAAGCTGCACTGTATTTTACTTGGCATTACATGGTCGGAGTCAGTGGGGCGGTGTTTGCATTGCCTTTCTCTACTGGCCAGAAGCACATACTGTTGGTGTCCCACCTAGGGTACCTAACCTGATGCTTTTTACTCTTGCTGTCTGGTGTGCTGTGCAGAACGAGAAAGAAGCCTTGTCTGCGGCAGAAGCTGCAAAACCAAAGACAGCTTGGGAGATTGGAATGCAGAATGCCAAGGAGGCAAGTACCAGTGCAGCACCAGCGCAGCACCAACTCTTCGTTTGCTCTAGAATCCATTGTGTTGGTTGCATCCAGTTCATCAGTTTGAGAGCATCATTGAGCGGAAGGCCTGAAGAAAAAATCGACTGTCACCACCGGGATTTGAATCAGGGGTATTCGTTGTTGTTCCCATTCACGTCATTGTGTATGAATTTGCATTTGCTTTATATATGTGTGTTGGACTCTCTTTGCACTTACCTGCTGCAATGGGAACCAGCCATACAAAACGTCTTGGTGTTTGTGCTGCCGCTGTCGTAATGCTTGCTATAGGTAATACGACGTGCGAATGAGCGCAAGGAGCATGCCAGTGAGCTGGCAGCAAGCCAGGAAAAGAAGCGCCTGCAGCAAGAAGAGTTGCGGCAGCTGAGACAGCAGCAGAGGCAACACTCTCGCCGCACCGGTAGCACGACGAGAGACAACGACAGCACTGGTGTGCAAGATCGCGTGCATTCACCTGCGCCGGGTGCAGGCAGGAGGTGAGTAAAGTGAACACTGTCAACTTCTCAGTGTGTGCAGTCATCAGGGCTAGACCGATCTTCCTTTGGGTTTGGGAAATGTTGGAAATATATTTGTTGAACTCGGGTGTACAGTTGTTTCGCTCAGCTCTTGCAGTGAACAAAGCAGAGTTGAATTCTGGTTATACAGTTTGTTCCGTACGGTATGTATTTCGAGTATGAGTAAATGATAATTGAACAATCATAATCACTGTTATAATGCTCTTCGTATTATGTCAACCTGGGCTCTCCACTTCTCTGTCCCCGGGGAAAATTGCGATTCCGCGGCCGCGGTTTTTTCCGCGTTTTTTGCGATTTTTTAAAAGACCGCGTTTTCCGCGATTTTCCCGCTTTTTTTGAACTTTTTGTTGCACTACACGTACACACAGTGCACTGTTCGGTCAGCAACGTCTCATCGTGGCGGCTTTTTACTCAAATATGACGAGTGCTTACACCAGAGACTTGTAACTGATTGATTTCACTACATACTCACTGAAAATTGCCGCACATCAATATTATTCACCGCATATTTACCGCAAATTCACCGCAAATTATGCCATATTATGCCGCATTTTCCCCCGCGATTTTTTGCGATTTTTTTCCGCAATTTTCCCCGGGGACAGACTTCTTTTGGACACAACTACGTACTACAAGTGGTTGCTTGGATTGTCTCCATCATGGTTTGTGTGTGATTGCTGTTAAGCTGTGTTCACAACTGGCGCGTGTACGCGTGAAACCACGCGTTTGTGCGTATTTTTGCTGGCTTTTGGTGCGCCATGCGTACGGAAACGCGCCGAAATGGAAATTCCAACATATTGGAATTTTCAGCGCGTATCAGGCGCGTACATGCCAGTCACTTTGACTGGCGGGGTCAAAAAATTAGTACTCGAAGGTGTCGAACGCGCTAAATACGACTCGGAATTGCTGTTTTTTGTGAAAGCTTGAGCGCGCATATTTGCACACATGAACCGCAAACGTACCGCGTCCACGCGCCAGTAGGGAACACAGCTTTAGTACTAGTACTAGTGTGACTATAGTTTTTGGGTGAACTACTGCACCCATTCATGAGTGTTTTATGATATGCATGATTATTTTTCCTTCAGAAGAGGCTTTTTACTAGTGTGGGTACAAGCCAAAAGGACATCATCCGGTGTTGTTATGTTCATTTGCCTGCTTTGCTTCTGCAGCCGATGGTCGAACGCACCGTCTGGTGGAAACCGGGGCAGGCCAGGACGTGGTGGTGGTGGTGGTGGTGGTGGAGGAGGTGGCAATAACTTCAGAAAGTCTCGCTTTGATGAGGTATGTATTGCACGTCTTGCTGCAGTTGTGCTGTTGTTGATCTCTGCTGATGCTGGTGCTGATGCTGTTACTATGTCTGGGTATTTACTCTAGGAGAATACTGCTGAGAATGCTGTGTTCTGTATTGCATTGCATGTTTAGGGCCCTGACCACCGTCGCCCTCAACACCAGCGTGCCAGAACACCAAGGTCTGTACTCCTGGAACTGTCATTACACACACGTGTGTGCTGTGCGCGTTTGATCGATATTGTCTTCTCCCTTGAGAGCGATTGACTTCCAGCACTGCCTCGTTATTTAGTGATATCTACCATATTGCAGGAAGTGGTTTTTGAAGTAATGTGAGGTATACGGTGTGAAGCCGACGGACATCATATTGCGGCACTTTCATTGTGTCTCCTGTTTGCCGTTTCCCTGTTGATCATTGCGGCACTTTCATTGTGTCTCCTGTTTGCCGTTTCCCTGTTGATCATTGCGGCACTTTCATTGTGTCTCCTGTTTGCCGTTTCCCTGTTGATCATTGCGGCACTTTCATTGTGTCTCCTGTTTGCCGTTTCCCTGTTGATCATTGCGGCACTTTCATTGTGTCTCCTGTTTGCCGTTTCCCTGTTGATCATTGCGGCACTTTCATTGTGTCTCCTGTTTGCCGTTTCCCTGTACATCATTGCGGCACCTTCATTGTGTCTCCTGTTTGCCGTTTCCCTGTGCAGTGTTTCATCCAATGAGTCTGCATCGCCGACACGTGCTTCTCCAGCACGGCGAGATCGTGGCGGCGGCTTTTCCAACCGTCGGCGGGATGATTTCCAGCAGCGCGGTAATTTCTCCGCGATGGGCATGGCGGGACGTGGCGGTCACTCCTCTGCTGATATGTCATCCAAGAACCGCAGCGGGCAAGTCTCGTCAACGTTCACGCCTGCATCCAGTATGGAATGGAAGGACCCATGGAGGCGGTCTCGCTCTCCCTCGCCGCGTCGCCAGATGGCGAAGGATGTATTCCGCAGGCGTGGAGGGAATCGGCGGTCCGGGCCAGGATCAACAGTTGCACCACGGTCGCCGTCGTTATCGCCTGTCATGTCGCCAACTGCATCGCCCGGCCCGGCCTCGCCCACAATGTCACCTACTCAATCCCCCGTGCGTCCAACTACGCCGCCACTACCTGAATCCAAGCGTAGCATGTTTGAGAAGTACTCCACCTTTGCGGAGCATCCTCTGCAGCCTATTGCTGACAATCGCTCATCGCGTGCGCGCCAGGATGGCTTCAATCGCTCCTGGTCAGGCAATAGCCGGCGCCATTCGCCACCCAATCGTCGCCGACAATCTCCAAGGCGCTCTCCTCCAAGAAGGAAGCGAGAGTCTCGTTTCCAACAAGCGAGCTCACCGCCTCGTTCTCCCCAGCGCTTTGGTCAGCGCTCCGAGTCCAAACGCTTCGTTTCTAATTCTCCTGCAAGGCAACGGACCCCGATACCGCACTCGCCATCCCCGGAGTATTCGCCGTCCAGGAGAAGAAGTGGCAGTCCAGCCAGGAGGTGGGGATCCCCAATGTCGCCGAGAAGACGTGCATCACCACCACCACCAAGGCGCTCCAACAGGGCATCGCCAACACCTGGCAGGTCTGGCCGCTACCGGTCTCCTCCCAAATCATTGTCAAGAAACCGTTCCCACTCGCGCTCGCCAGACCGGAGGCGATCTTACTCGCGCTCGCCAGACCGGCGAAGATCGTACTCTCGCTCACCGCCGCGCTGGAGATCACCCTCCCGGAACAGAGTAAGCACCGTTGTGTAAACCATGAGCACGTAAATGTATACTAGTACCTGTTTATGCAACTCTGCACACTCTGTTAGGATGTTGAATTTTTCAAGTGTATGGGGGGGGGGGCCATGGAAATTGTGATCTTCAACTCAAGTTTTGCGCTGCATCAGTACGACCTGTGACATAAGTTTTTTTTATCATTCCTTACCGTCCAAGCGATGTATTAAAGCAATGAATTCCACTGTCCCAGGCCCATGCTTAGTAGTTGCTCTCTCTGGTTTATGTGTGCTACTACAATCTTCTCTTGTAGCAGCTATTATTATTCATCTAAGTGTTTGCCGCTTGATTGTTGTCCCCAGGTCCGTTCAACTGGATGGAGAGAAGGAAACAAACGGAACCACTCTCCTCCGTCATCTCCTGTAAGCTTAGTGTAACGTGTTAGAGGTTTATTTGTGTTTGCTTCCAGAATCGATTTTCTTGTCCCGATTGTCAGTGGAGAATACTTTTTGTGTGCAGCTAAATCTGTGCAATTTTTATTTTTCCGCATATTTCCGTGGGGACAGTCTACGTGATCCTTGGCATATTCGACACACGGTTGTTACTATGACCTGACCTGGAACACCAGTGCTGCTATATGCGAGCTTGTACACATCAGCCCTGCCCTGAGGACACCTGGATTGGGCAGCCTGGGAGTGAAACCCGCATAGATCCGTATTCCACTCGTCCGTGTCGTCTCAGTAGATGCTAGGACTCCCTGTTGGTAGCTATTACTGTTTCATAGTATGTTGGTTGTTGTTACTGTCTGCGCCCTCTACAGGACAATCGCAGGAAGAGATCGTACAGGTGAGGAAGAAGTTTTAGATAGTGTTCTGTCGTGTTCTCTTGCTTGTTTCTCCTCGGTGGTATTGCAAGCTGCTTTTATTCCACAGTGTTATTGTTATGCTAATACGTGTACGTTATTGGTTGTTTTATCACACGCTCTGCGCCTTAGTGTGCAGCAGTTAGGTTCTTCAGTGACCAATATATACGTTTTTTACGTCTTTTTCCAGGTGTCTTGGATGTAGCATGTTGGGTGACTTCAAGTTTTCGCAACTCTGCAAAATGCTCCGCCAAATCACATTAAAAGATTTATCGAAAAGTCTCAGATGCCAACTCGGAAAAAGTGAGAGGCGATCCAAAGTCATGGAGTGGAGATTTAGCGCTCAAACAGAATTTCACGTCTGGAGCTATTTTTTAGAGAGTGTGAAATTACTGAAATAGAGCCTTCAGGCAGCGACACAGAGCCAAGCTCCAAGTTATTTTCGAAATATTTCAGCACTTGCCAATGATAATAAAAACAAGACTTTGCAGCGTGTATATCGTCAGAATTGCCATGTTCTGGTGCATGTGGTGGCTTGTGGTGCTGTAGTATCAGTCCGTTGCTTATCTATTCTACTGGTGATGTATTCCTCTTGCAAAGAGCATATTTAAAATGTGTTTCCACTTACTGATGAAGCGAATAGCTTTTACACTGTACTAATTTGGGTTTTGAAAAAATCGGACAGCCTATCTAGGTTTAGAACGAGGTCTGTCTCGTTGTCCAGGAAACGACCAATCAGCGACATTCCCGCCAAGGGCCTTATCAGAGTTTAAAGCCCGCTGAATATACTCTAAACTGGTGCGTACAACTCCCTGTATGCATTATAGTACGGTGCAGATAATGAACTCTGCATAAAATATACGGTGTACTACTAAAAGCTACGCATTTCAGAAGTGTGTACGGTTTTTGCCTCCCGTATTCTTTCATCTTTACGAATTTCCTTTGTCAACAGCTAGCGGAAACCTATAAAAACCGAAGATCGAAGTCATTAGCGGTATCGACAAGGGGCTCTCAAATCCCCTAAATAGCTCCACAAGCTATGAATAAGAATGAAGCTCGCAATAAGAGCCCAGCATTTCATTTGCTTCTATTTTACTTTTAGTAGTCCTAAGTGGTGCTGAGTTACCATAACTTACCAGAAGAAAATATTCTTCCATGCCACACCAAGTCTCTCTGCACACAAACCACAAAACTACCCAATATTATGGTACACAAGCATGATGGAAGTGAGATAATGCATGTAACCTCGTTCTAAAATAGTTAGTGCATGGCAGGGAGGGTCTTATGGCTTGTTTGTGCCCTCCAGGGTAGCCCTCGGGCCTACGGCCCTCAGGCTAACCTGTCGGGCACTAACAAGCCATAAGGCCCTCCCTGCCATGCACTAACCTATAATTAAAAGTACACCGCTTACGAATGTTATTGTCATTGTTGATTTTTGATATCTGCTCAGGAATAACAGCCCATTCCGCCGTTCTTACTCATCTCCACGGCGGAATCCTGGACCCATCCAGCCGCGTACACCATCGGGGTCTCCGTCTCCACAGCGTCTGTCTCCACAGCGTCATCAGTCCCCTCAACGGCTGAGCGTGTCGAGAGGTAATTCTCGCCGCCCGAGCAAATCGTCGTCACGCGGCATATCGCCGAATGTGTCTACATTCCGTCCGTCCATTCCCGACGAAGACCTACTGGGATCAGATTCAGAGTGAGTTCCTGGTGCTCTCAACATGCGTTCATGTCCTGTGCAGTGTTGAGCTTAATAACATGTAACAGCATGCATACCTGTGCTGGGAGTCTTCTCTCCATTCGGAATTGCATGTACATACTGGTACTAGGACGAAACCATACTGTCTGCAGATTCTGTACAACCATACTGTCTGCAGATTCTGTACACATGTGTACTCAACCCATCTACAGGGCACACTTTTGAGCCAAAAAAACAAAAACAAAAAAAACAAAAACACTTTTGAGCCTGTTGAGTACTAGTACATATAGTACCTAAGCTTCTCAATTGGATTATGGTGATTTCTGCTGTCAGCACACCTCTTCTACACACAGAGCAGATTTTTCAGCTCCCTCCTGGGGTGTCCTTTGTTGAGTAGTTCCACTGCAGTACTATATTTTTATTTTTAAGAGTACTAGAACTATGTACTGGGATGGAGAGCCAAGGGTTAATTTACAGAAAAGAGAACTACATGTACAGTGGTCCCTCAATAATCCGGCACCATTTGTGCCAGGGAAATTCTGCTGGATTAGGGAGGGTGCTGGATTAACAAATCTGATTTACTGCTGCAATGTGCATGAAGAGGACATTTTGGCTACTGACAATTGTGCTGGTTTATCAAGGGTGCTGGTTTATAAAGTGCTGGATTAGAGAGGGACGACTGTACTCAACTTACAGGCACCCACGGAATGTATGTAGCAAGCTTTAATAATTAGCACCCTTCTTTCCCGGATGAACGAGGGTTGAGTGTACATGTGTTTCCTTCAAATAATTTTTTTTAAAGATTTCACATCACAGACAATGTTTTCATGACACTGGTCCATACATCACATGCACTGCATGTCATGACACTGGTCCATACATCACATGCACTGCATGCACCTACAGACTACAGCTCTGGCGAACTTGAAATTCTTTTCTTCCTATACACAACATTTTTGCAATACTGTAGGAAAATATGTCACCGTCTTGTTCAAGTTACAAGGCTATTCTAGTTTGCAATTTCATTCACAATGTAAATTCACTTTTATTATGATTCGGTTCTGTCATAAGCTGATGGTGTTATCGTTTCCCCGGTGTGCTGCTAAGTTCAAGCTTTGGTTCACGGTCAAGATCACGGTCACGCTCTGTATCGCGATCCAGGTCCCGGTCCCGGTCTGGTTCACGGTCAAGGTCCAGGTCGGCCTCGCGGTCCCAGTCCAGGTCGCGGTCACAATCTGCACGCCGCTCCAGAACACCTATGCGAGGAGATACTTCACCGTCAGCACTTGTGGAACAGTTTGGCGACGCATTGGCTTCTGAAGTGAGTGTTTGTTACCAATCACTGTTGTGAGTGTTTGTTACCAATCACTGTTGTGAGTGTTTGTTACCAATCACTGTTGTGAGTGTTTGTTACCAATCACTGTTGCTACCTGATTGTGCCATGGGTCTGGTTGTGGATGTATAGAAAATAGTAAAAAACTGAACGTCAACAAATTTGCGAAGCAGTTACCTTTCCTAAATTTCGTTAAGGGACTGCCACTTTTCATCAGTTTGAACCTTGCTGCTAGCTAAAACTCAGTACAGTGCTACCATAGTAGTAGCATGCATGCTTTCAGCAGCCGTCTACAATATTAGATTTCTTAGCATGCGAGGTTCTGTTTGTGTGATAGATTTTTTTACGATGCCCGCTGCTGTATTGTCCCGTCCCCGATGCTCCTGCTCCTTCTGCAGGTGCAAGGCTCTGCAAGCAACCCACAACGCAAGCAGGAACTTCTGGCCGAGTTGAGAGCTGTTGAAGCCGCAATAGCGAGAAAGCGAGCTAAGCTAGGTTGATGTCCTCTAGTGTGCGCTAATGCACTGTGTCATATGTGTATATTGCTTTCGCATTGCTTTTGCCATTTTGGTATTTTTCGTTGATTGTTGATTTTGCTTGCTTTGTAATTGTGTAGATGTGTGAATCACTGCGGCACCCGTTGCTCATTCAATGAGTCCCTTCCCTGTGTATGTGTGTGTGTGTATATACATTGTGAATTGCTCTGTTTCTTTGCATTCTTTCTGCGTTGGGCCAGGCCGAGCGTAATGGTATGATCGTGCATGGTGCGTGTGTGTGTTTGCGCGTGTGTGTGTATGCCCTTTTGTGCTGATCGCATTGTTGACTAACTGTGCACTTGTATTTTGCACGTCCCCTCGCACCATCTAGATACGCACTGGATAACTCTGTCGTTTTAGAATGCTAGCCTGCCGCATCTAACCTATACGCGCAATGTTATTGTAGTTATCCATCTGCTCCCGCTGGATCTCTGCATTTCATTTCGCCAAATTTTCCAGCTTCTTTTAATGCGCGCTTACGCTGTGGAGAGGTAGAACTGGCTTTTACCCTTGCCTGTCCCAGAGCCGCTGCCCCTCTTCACTCGCTTGTAATGTATGATGGTAATGTGGTGTACATACCAGGCTGTTACTACGAACACTCTTCCCATCACTTTTTTGTCCAGACACTTTGCATATTCTACGCGCCCGCCATCGTCTCATGACCTTTTTTTGTTATCCCGCTCGTTCCCTAACACTACTTCTGCTAATAAAACGTACTTGCTGTGCAATGTCTTTATTTTGGAATAAATTCTTGTATCTGTATTTTTGGATTTTCTACAGGCCGTAGTAGCCTAGAACAAATCTCTGTGGGGGCATTCGTTTTTTGATCTACTGCTTTGGGTAGATGCGTTCCTTGTTTCGAAACGGTACTCTCAACTTACTTTCCCCTTTACCAAACTGGCTCTATCAGTTGTGAGGCTGGGGGTTGGTAGAGGTGTGTGATTTCAGTGTAGGAAATGGAGCTGTCTTCAACGAAAATTAAATTATATCCTATGTCACACGTGGTATGTGTGCTGTAGGCTGCATGACTGATGAGACACGGTGGTTGGCTTTCTAGTTTCTGTCCCCATGCCCCACGGAAAATCGAGGATGAAGAGCTGAAAAATCATGGCACAATTTGCAGCAAAATTGAGGGGAATTGGCGACAGATTACATTTATTTTGGTAAACAAAGTGGATGGCCAGTCTAGACTACCGGTTTGCCTTCCAGAAAACTGCCAATTTTTCATAAAGAAGAGAGTGGGGAGTGTGAAAAAGGAAATAAATCACGGATTTATAATAAGAAATCGTCAAAATCGCGGAAGAGCTCGCATCCTGACATCCGTGGAATTGCGATCCCCCCCCCCAAGGTCGGGACAGGGCTTGCATGGCACGGTTCTAGCCAAAAAGCCCCCCCCCCCTGTAAAATGTGGCGCCTCGTACTCATTTGCCGATTTTCATGTTTTCAGGCAATTCGGCGAAAATGCAGTCGATAGTCACAATGTAGTAGTGCATGGAGTCTGCGCTCCTTTCCCTCCCTCGCTCTCTTGTACATGCATGATAGGCCGGCTGTACCGGTACTGGTACTTGAATACACCAATGGCCATCCAGCTAGTGACAATATGTGTCATGCTCCGGACTGGATAGGCTTTGGCACAGCAAGTCCACCCATACACACGCAGCACAACCGATGGCAAGTGAAACTGCAAATTGTTTTGTTGAAATTCTATATTACCGTTTCTGTTCTCAAGCACCCAGCGCGCGGTGGCCTTCCAGAACAAGCAAGGGGGTGTTAGTTATAGATGGGTTGCACAAGCGGCACAACCATTATAGCGTGGTAATGGTGATCAGAGAGTGCGGGAAGGCTGAAATCAAGTAGCTCATGACATACATCACTCACAAACACACACACACACACACACACACACACACACACACACACACACACACACACACACACACACACACACAATATTATCTTTGGCGTCCAGCACTACAGTGTACAGTGCGCATAGCAGTTCCAATCTCTGCAGTGTCAAGATGGACTGCATGTTGGCGGAATGGGCTACAGGGCACCCATCTCTGCAGTGTCAAGATGGACTGCATGTGGGCAGAATGGGCTACAGGGCACCCTCTCACTTACTCACCTGTCTTCTTTTTTTGTCCTATAAATAGCTGGTAGTTGAGAGCAGCATGTCAAGGCTACATGCAGTCCAGTGACCGCCAGGATCACAAATATTCCTAGTAACTATACTGAACACACATACTAGTACATACTAGTAGTCCTGGCAGCAGCTGGGAGCAGTAGCAGCGGGCTGGTTGGTCCGCAACAGCACTTGAATTTTATGGGGAAAAAGTCCTCAAAAGGTAGCAGTTGGAATCTGTTGATAGTCCGGGAAAATGGCACATCTGGCCGGCTAGGTTTCAGGAGACTCGCCTTGACCATTAGAACGCTGCACCTCCCCTGCTGCTGCTACTGTCAGCACACAAGGTGCACTGAGCAAGTTGGCCACAGCACAGCAGCAGCAGGGGAGAGATCAAGAGCAGGGAAACCAGTCACCAGCAGCAAAGCCAGAAGAAGTCAATGACGTGCTACGCAAGTGAATGATTGCAGTCAGCAGCACACCACTGTTGCTGCTGCTGCTGCTGCTAATGATGACACGCCGCTCAGATGAAACAGACTGAGCCAAGACGCAAGTGCAGGCTGTCCACCGATGACCCACCACTGGCTCCAGTTGCGGAGAGATCTAGAACCGGCAACTGTCCCGAACCCGCACTGCTTGTCAATGTTGTCGAGTAGTAGTCATCTGAATTCTGCACAGCCATAACAAGAAGCAAAAGAATGACATGCAGATGTGAGAGAAGTGGGTCTGGTGTAGGGATATAGCTACTAAATCATTATCCTGTAGCACCAGCTGATGCTCTACACTGTTATCACACCATTGCTACACTATTGCTACACCGTTGCCCATAACATTGTGCTGCATAGTTGCTCTTTTACTCGTATCGGGCGTTATGGCCGTAACAAAATTTGCGTGAGCGAAGAAACTTCATTAGGTTCACTTGGAGGCTCGTTATAATTCCATATATCTTCCACACAAATTACAGATTCCCACACAGGCAGTTTATATAACTTTGCCCTGTACCCGATTGGTTCAGTTAAACAAGTAAAATGTACAACACACAGCATTCGGTGGTCTGGGTGGCCATGCTGATAAGTGCGACCAGCAGCAGTAGCAGCAGCACCAACAGCAGTAGCAGCAGCACCAGCACCAGCAGCACCAACACCAGCAGTAGCAGTAGCAGCAGCAGTAGCAGCAGCAGTAGCAGCAGCAGTAGCACCAGCAGCAGTAGCAGTAGCAGCAGCAGTAGCAGCAGCACCAGCAGCAGTAGCAGTAGCAGCAGCAGTAGCAGCAGCAGTAGCACCAGCAGCAGTAGCAGTAGCAGCAGCACCAGCAGCACCAACAGCAGCACCAACACTTGGCAACAGCAACATGCTACATAAGAGAACACACCTAACGTTACTAGCCTTTGGACAGCCCAGCGATACCAACCTTTCATGTGACTTGCTCGGCATAATGGTAGGTGAGCGCGACCATGGTCCACGAGTAACGATACGTGTACAAGTGCATTCATCATAACTTATAGCATTCTGTGCTAACGGATCTTACCATGCATTCATTTGCTCCAAGAGACACCGTGCTGCTCTGGTGTGCACCGGACATTAGGTGAACATTCCAGCGCCAGTTGAACGTTGACATGACAGAGCTGGCCGGACATCGGATCTCAACATTCTGTGTAACAGCTACACTGTGCACTTGCAGGGCATTCAGCTGTGATTGGCGTGAGTGATACTCAATCTGAGCAAGAACAGGATAGATATAACCCTCTTGTTAATAGTGCAACGTAATAGTACATTTGAAAACAACTCAGTTCTCTACATATGCCATGTTCACATATCCTTTACTTCGTCATTCAGGAAACCCCCCTCGACAGGCGAGCAGCCTTTGGGGAATCCTTATTAAATAAACAATACAAAGGTTACGTAGATCTAGTGTACATACCTCATGACCAAATGGTGTTTGAGAAAGTAGAGATGGTTGGCTGGTACTGAGGTTACCACCGCTCAGCGATGGCCGATACAGTATTGTCTTGGAACACAAAGGGAAGCAGGACAAACCATGAACATCAAACTACCACACCAGCCACAACTTACTTGTTTATAATGAAAAATAACGGTGAAATAAATAAATAAAATAAATAAAATAATGTACATGCACTCAAAGGGCAGACAGAAGAACTGTTTCGTCCTCTGTGGACTCCTCAGCGCAGCGCAGAGAAAACGAGGCAGAGTTTGATAAAAAAAATCAAAAAGGCAGATTTAAACCAGGCCCAACGTGTTTGACGACCATGTACATGTACATGTACATGTACATGGTCGTCAAACACGTTGATCAATTCCTAGCACTAACAACAAAGCCATCTCATCCCTTGCAATGGGCGGACGTATATGAAGTGACAAGGAGGCCTACTATAAATGTCACCGGACACATGGCTTACCTGTTGCCTCGGCTCAATACAAGACTGGCCGCCCGACGTGAAGTTACAGAATACTTCAAATGCGTCGGTGCCCATTCCTCCGTTAGGGTCGATGAAGTAGCGGCCTGCGTCAAGTCATACACGCATAACGGACACAAACACACATAGGATGGGTAAAAGAACGATGTGCTACCAATGGGGAGCAAACCGCAACGCAGCAGGTTGATGGATCGCACAGCAATAACAGAAAGGTTTGGCACTGGGGATACAAATGCGCCGAAGCTGGGGCGAACTCATGACTAGTTATATCGATTCACAAGTCAGATGCTACCCATGATGTGGTTGATGGCAATGCATTAATGGCGTCATACATGTTCACACAATGCACAGGTACATTCCAACACAACCTCCAAGAGCAATACACAGCTTCCATACAGTAAGTTACTGTCGGGCACTGAAGAACGGAGCACCAAAGAATGACCAGGCGAGAGTTTCACCAAGCACAGCATACCAATGTACACACGGTGACTCAACTGTGCATAGACTGCACTACATGAAAATAAGAACGGTCTAGGCTAGGAGCCCCCCCCCCCCCCAGTTCTTCTGCGACAGTACTGTACACATACCATTGTTCATAGTGGAAGCGCCACTGTGGCTATCCAGCAGTTCACGGCATGTCACAGCCGGTCTCAGCTGAGTGCCGGTGCCCGGGGTCCGCAGTGCACTAGCTTGCTCTTGAACACCCACCGCAGTCTCACCAAGCACAGTGAACTGTAGGGCAGAATACACATCCAAAAACACAGTAAAGATTAGCAAGGTCAGAGGAGTACAATATTGTATCACAGCCTCTCTCTCTCTCTCTCTCTCGCTCTCTCTCTCTCTCTCTCTCTCTCTCTCTCTCTCTCTCTCCCTCCCTCCCTCCCTCCCTCTCTCTCTCTCTCTCTCTCTCTCTCTCTCTCTCTCTCTCTCTCTCTCTCTCTCTCTCTCTCTCTCTCTCTCTCCCACTGACACAGCAGGGTGCACATAATGTGTACGGGCCCCGTCACGTGATGGGAAGTCACAGACCCCACAATGGTGTGGCCAGGATTACACACCTGTTGATGCTGTTCACTGCGATAAGGGATGTCACCTTGACTGGTCGATGGTAGCTGTCTGCACTTGATTCTAAACACCTACAGTGAGTAGAAGCACAATGAGTAGAAGAACAATGAGTAGAAGAACAATGAGTAGAAGCACAATGAGTAGAAGAACACGGATGTGGAGCCCGGACGTATGTTTCTTCACTTATGCCATGCACATCAGTACTTGAAGGCATTCAGACATTCACTCTGCATGTCAAAATGGCTAGAGAAAGCTACACTGGGGAAGAGTCAAGCCATCCATCATTGCCCATTTCACAAGCAATAATACATTGTGATGTAAAGTGGGGATTGTATGAGGAGCGGAGAGCTGAGAGCTGATCAATCACGTATGGGGCAGTTCTCTTTTACCAAAGTTGATTTTCAACTTTTTACTGAGTAAAACTGCGTTTTGAAAAAATGCTATCTCGAGCAAAGGAAACCCCAATTTCGGGTTGGTATACACTGTTATATCGAAGCTCGAAGCTCCAATATGCAATTATCAGTAGCCAATAACAAGAAAAAGATCACCACGAGATGCATACAAGTTCTGCAGCACTTTGCAAATGTTTAGGTTCCCAATAGCTTCAATTACTTTCAACTACTTGAAGAACAAAAGGCCAGGAGCATTTAGTTTAAATTAATCAGGGGGGGGGGTAAAGTGTTCTCTAAATGTAACACAAGCCACACAAGGAGAAGAGGTGAGATTGGATGTCATTCGAAGCCTTCTGAGCTGCAAACTGAAGAGCTGATTTTACCGAGATACATGATTGTACGGAGAGGTTATGTGATGACATCATCACTAGAGGTGTTTTATGGAATGGCATCACCAGGGTTGTTCCACCAATCAACACATAGCATAATTATACAATGATGTCATCTGGATAACCTCTATTCCTGCAGTTCATACATGCCACCAGCAATCGTATGATGACGGTTTCCTTTCATGGAAGGAAACCACCAATGAGTAGTTTGTACTTACTACATTTCCCGGTGCACCCTTGCCATGCAAGATGATGCCGATACAATGCAGGTGTTCGCAAGGCCAGCACACAACACAACACAACACAACAGCAGGATACAACTAACATCAGCACAATCCGTGACAATTAGACAGTATAAACGAAGAGATACCATTTGAAAGGCGACCCAATGTAGAGAGAATAAGCTTATCTATAAGATACTACTGGCATGGAAATTGATGGCTCCAACAACATTTAATTATGCTGTTTATTGAGCACTTCATTCGCTGCTTAAATGCAATACAGCAGGACACACTGCACACTTGCTTAACTATGAACCCAGGAACTAGGTAGTACGTCACTTGCTGATGCAGCTCTGCACAAAAGTATCTCGAAGCAATCTAGCTGGACTTATCACATTTGTACACATTCACTCACTTGATCTCCTTGCCGTCCCTACAGCAATCAGAAACACCGGCAAAGAACAACAGGAGAGATAAGGCTGAGTAGAGGCAGGATGTTGATTCACACTGAGCAAGGCGTGGTGTACATGTTGCATATGTAAACCCAGTAGCTCCAGTACCAGAACAGACATCTTGAGCGGCGGCAGCTCAGTGTGACTCAACAGTGGACTCATTATGGCCTGCCGGAAAAGTGAAGCAGGTTGATGAAATGTGGTATGCAGTCCAGTGCTGCAGTTGCATCAGTGGAGCCGGGCACTATATCAGCTGACTCTTTTGAGGCAAGGCATCATCAGCACATTTATACTTGGTACTGAACACAGGGGAACCCCCCCCCCCCGAAAAATACTTCACACAACAGACATGCCCAAGTTAACCAACACAACTGGAAGGAAGACGGATAGTTTAGAACCAAGTACGATGGAGAGGGGGTGCTGAGGGTGCAGCATCTACTCAGGAGTCTGGGCACACTGCATAACGTTAGATCTACCCCTGTGCAGATCCCCCTCCACTTATAGCCACGACAACAGAGTCAAGAGTGTCCCTTACCGCATGGCCTGCTTCACCCTAGTCAGATGAACGCCAATCCAATCAGCAACAGCAGCGGCCAGCAGAAGCAAGTAGGCATCGTCACCAGCAGAAGGAGTATTCCAGACCAGAAGTGGACAGAAGCCATGGCAAATCATAGTACATGCACAATGTATAACAGGTTTTACATTAGCAGCTGCTACTAACTGTGAACTGCTACTAACTGTGAACTGCTACTAACTGTGAACTGCTACTAACTGTGAACTGCTACTAACTGTGAACTGCTACTAACTGTGAACTGCTACTAACTGTGAACTGCTACTAACTGTGAACTGCTACTAACTGTGAACTGCTACTAACTGTGAACTGCTACTAACTGTGAACTGCTACTAACTGTGAACTGCTACTAACTGTGAACTGCTACTAACTGTGAACTGCTACTAACTGTGAACTGCTACTAACTGTGAACTGCTACTAACTGTGAACTGCTACTAACTGTGAACTGCTACTAACTGTGAACTGCTACTAACTGTGAACTGCTACTAACTGTGAACTGCTACTAACTGTGAACTATACCAATTTATCAGACATCATACATGGCAAAGTGATGCATGTCGAGACCCTGCTCGGACTAGTTTCTCCCAGGAAAAGTACTGTTTCTAAGTGTATCGGCAAAACGATACACTTCCACAAGCACGGGCATATGCCCATGATATCTCTGCTGCAGTCATCTGCAATTGCACATTGTTTTATAGTAGCATGCACACAGACGCATGTCAGAGCTATTCTTCCAAAGTCCATGCAAGCATGTTGCAATGCAATGGGAGAGTCTGTAACTTACTGTTCTGCCGCGTGAACCCTGTGCAAGCCACATCAACACAGCAAGAAGTGGATACAATACGGCAAGTCAGAGCATATCACAAAACTGAAGGTGTCCTATCGATCACCCCGTCTCCGCCGCCATTACGAGCAGGCAGGTAGCATCGAACAAACACTGGACGCCTAGTCTCGGAATTTCATTCTACACATTTTGGGGAAATGCTGAAGCCATTCCAGTCTTCTAGGTGTGCAGGCAAAATACACGGATCATGCATGTCAAACCAATGAATAGATCATGTATGTACATCATGCATGTACATAATATTTACTTGGATCATGCATGTACTTATATCAACATTCAAACTAAAGACGGTTAATCATGTGGCGATACCGTGACTTGGACGCAACATCAGAGGTGAGAGGACAAGAGAGAAAGACAGCAGTGTGTGTCTTACCACATCTCCTGGATCACCCTAGCCAAATTGGAAAAAGAAAGCAGAGAGACACAAGAGGCAGAAAGACTAAGCACACAATACACATCAGCTCTGTCTAATGCCAAGTGTCCCAGTAGGATAGATGGGGCTGGCAGCTACAGAATGTGCCTTGGCAAGTGTCATCTTATCATGGCTATAGGACATGTCTCGTTTCGGATATAGGACAAGTGTCATGTCATTCTAGCTATAGAACACAACTAGGCTAGCAAGAAGCCATGTGTCCACACGGATCTGACATAGCAAAAAAATACGCCACACGGTATGTCCAAAGTAACATCGCCACCTGCATCCTCAAGCACTTCCCCTCTATTCTGACTACACACTCCTTGCCCAAGCAACGCAAGAACAAAAAAACAGCTAGATAAATCTGACCATCATCAGTGAACATTGATGATGCGGTCAGTGACTACCCATCACTTAGCATGCGCATGGACAAGGTACAATGAAATAATGCTTTCAGTGAGATTCTGTGAAAGGTACGTCTGGAGGAAGTATAGTAACACACAAAATCACAAGGCCAACACACATACTGTGGCACTTGTTATAACTTACTGGAAAGCCACGCAGGCCCTGAAATCAAAGACAGAAAAGGAAACACAATCAATAGAGAGTCGTGAATCAGTGGACAGATCATAATGTTGCGCAACTCAGCAATATCCACCCATCGCACTGCAATGCAACTACACCAGCAGAGAAATAGTGCTTGGGTGCAATTAGAGAAGGAACTACACTGTACATGTTCTCTGAAGATGCAAAATAATTGAACAAACCCTAAACGTTAGTCTGCAAATTGAGTTTTCCCAGAATAGACTGCACACGGTGTATTGGACTGAATACAGCGCAATGGACTGCATATGGTGCATTGAACTGCATACGATGCACTGGACTGCGCACGGTGTCGTGGACTACGCACGGTGCCGTGGACTGCGCACAGTGCAATGGACTGTGTGCGATGCAGTGGACTGTGTGCGGTGCAATGGACTGCGTGCGGTGCAGTGGACTGCATACGGTGCAGTGGACTGACTGCGTACGATGCAGTGGACTGCATAGGGTGAAATGGACTGTGTACGGTGAAATGGACTGCATACGGTGAAATGGACTGCGTACGGTGAAATGGACTGCATACGGTGAAATGGCCTGTGCACGGTGAAATGGACTGCGTGCAGTGCAGTGGGCTGCACGTGGTGCGGTTGACTGCATGCGGTGCAATGGATCGTATACGTGTACAATGCATTGGACTGCTTACGGTGCATTGGACTGCATACCGTGGATTTTGGTGTATCGGACTCCATAATACAAGTCATGTATAGTCAACCTCTTGAATAATGACCTCGGTATAATAACTCGCGTAGAATGACGCAATCTTCAGAGCAAGTGACTATTTGACAACATACTTTCAACCTCACAAATAACGACAACTCGTAAATACTGACACGCTGGTCATGCACGATCGAGAGTAGTTATACACATGATCACATAGAGTTTTACTTGTAGGGGCTCTTCCAGTTCAACAAACACGTGCAACAATACGTCATGTACATACCTTCTTGCCAGAAGGACCGATAGGCCCCAGTAGGCCTTGGGGACCGACGCCACCCTACGATACGAACACAAAATAGGCATACCGGTACCAGTCACATCAGTAGATAAACAGGCATGCACAGACATGCATACACACACATGCACACACATGCATACACATGCACACACATGCATACACACACACACACACACACACACACACACACACACACACACACACACACACACACACACACATGTACTCACATGCACACATGCACACACACACGTGTGTGTGCGTGTGTGCAGAGAGACGTGCACACAAACACATACGCGCGCGCACACACCGCTGTCATTGCCTTCATTGATACTTCTGAAGACAAATTCGAAAACGAAAATAAATACACACACACCATCCCGCCACCACTGCCATCACATCACGCGTTTTCATCCTGTTGCAAGTCACACCAGCTAAACGGAAGCGAGTCAAAATCACAGGCAACAGTATTGCAACAGACCAAGCATCTGCCTATTTACCTGCTGTGGACAGTGTGGAGTGTTTGTGTTTCAGATGATAAACAGCCTATCTCTGATGGATATCAATACAAGCCATACGATAACTTACTGGATATCCATTAGGTCCGGGTCCGCCAGGGCGACCGGGTTGACCGACTGGACCCTGCAAGGTATAAACAAGCACAGACGTGGAATTAGAGCTACCACTGCTGATCACTACACACACCTGAGACACATACAATGGTTGGCTAGCAACTATGAGACCGCATCACCTCGAAGTACACTAATCACCCATATCCATCAAGGAAGAGAATGCAAACGACACCATCCCTGCACTCTACTCACATCATTTCCTGGTCTGCCAGCTGCACCTGGATCACCAAGTGGTCCTGGGAATCCCTGCATTCACAGAAGCATCCACACAAACAATACACATAAGGAGCATTAAAGACGAGCCAATACCCACTCATCTCTACTACAGTACCTGGAGAATCCCGTAGATCAGTTACGTATATTGTTCTGTCATGCAAGCCTTCAACATGAATATCCATGCTTCATCAAGCAGTGTATTACAGTACTACAGGAATGGATTTGGTGTCATGGCTGTGTTACCTGTTCTCCAGGAAGTCCAGGTGATCCGGGAGCTCCTTTTATTCCAGATTGTCCCTAATACGGGGAGAACAGCGTACACACAACACACAGACCACACAAGCTACAGAATAACACTCCAGATATAGAGGCCCAAACAGACACTGCTGGTTGACATGTAGTTAGAAAGGCATCGGCAGATAATCACGCTCACTTTCCAGCTATTTATCTAGATAGAACCGTGCCCCTACTAGTAGTGTGTGCGTGTGTAAGATATGGGTTATCTGGAGCTTACCTCAACACCATCTGTTCCAGGCGGTCCCATTAGACCACGTGGGCCATCTCTGCCCTAGCACAAAACCACACACGTACAGAACAAGTAAACAACCTTCCGGGATTTTCTACAAGTACTACCTCGGGCCAACCCCCCCCCCCCCCCCGCTCTACAAGTACTACCTCGGACCAACCCCCCCCCCCCCCTCTACAAGTACTACCTCGGAGCAACCCCCCCCCCCCCCCCTCTACAAGTACTACCTCGGACCAACCCCCCCCCCCTCCCCTTGCATCACACCCGGAATACATCCATCAACATTCAACACCTATACAATTTTACTTGTTGACAGGCATCAGATCCATAGTCTCATAGAGAACAGGCCATGTAAGCTTGCTTGTAGCATACTATACAGAGTAGTATCGGCACGGCAGGTCCGGCCAAAGCCGCACCAATAATTTCATCTTGCGACTTTTGAAGCCGCTGAATGAAATATGGGCTATTTGGGCCCAATTTCCTTTAAATTTTCCCAGGGTGGGGAGGGGGGGGGGGACCCCGACCCCCACCTACTCATGCGGCCACACCAATGTCGAATACCTTCGACACCCCTGCTAACATATCTTGCTTACTGTAGGACTGACAAAGATCCAATGCCAAAGTAGATTCAGTGTGCGTAGCGTCCCCTTACATTTAGATACAATGTATAATGTCATATAGCAGAGCACTATGCCCAGTGGCAGAGGTATAACAGAGCACTATGCCCAGTGGCAGAGGTATAACAGAGCACTATGCCCAGTGGCAGAGGTATAACAGAGCACTATGCCCAGTGGCAGAGGTATAACAGAGCACTATGCCCAGTGGCAGAGGTATAACAGAGCACTATGCCCAGTGGCAGAGGTATAACAGAGCACTATGCCCAGGGGCAGAGGCATGTACATGCACAGCAGGACTATGCTAAGGGTGGGCAGTTCTCTGGCACATTTAGGAGAAGATGTATGCATCTTACTCGAACGCCGCTTTCGCCTTTGTCGCCTTTCAGGCCAGGATCGCCTGGCAGTCCCTGTAGTGCACGCAACCATAAGGAAAGTCACACAGAACAGAGCAGAACAGAACAGGCTTGAGGTCTGATCAACAACACATACAGCGTCATGCGTTTCCTAGGAAAGCAAGTTGAAAATACTACCGGTGACAGGGGCGCAGCACCTGCTACGACTGGGACGACCATGGCCGTACCACTTTTCTAAAAATGTGGTTCGTCTGGAACATGCAAAACCGTAATACCCATCAGATCTTTGACTTGTGTTCGAGTTTGACTCAAACTCAACTCGACACGGCTGTTAGGTGCACTTGGATCGCGGCAACTTTCCACAACATGCAGTCACATTATCTGCAAATCAAACACTTGGGAACACCACTGGCAAAATTGAGCAACCACCTAGAAAGCAACACAACACGTCAACAGCGGCGTGAGACAGCAATACACAGTTACATACCGTCGGCTGAGGATATCCTTTCGGACCGCGTGGGCCAACACCACCAGGCTGCCCCTGCATAACAAAGGTCAGTACACGACCAGCACCACACAGGCACAGTGCACAGTGCAGAGGCATGTATGCATGTACACAGACACAGACACACAGACACAGGCACACACACACATACACACACACAGCACAGCACAGCACAGCACAGCACAGCACAGCACAGCACAGCACAGCACAGCACAGCACAGCACAGCACAGCACAGCACAGCACAGCACAGCACAGCACAGCACAGCACAGCACAGCACAGCACAGCACATGCATGTACCCACACCACACATGATGGCAAAGTCAGAATTACAGAAATACACCACAAAGACACATGACAAAGTTCAGCTGGTTTTAAACACGAGCACAACACAACACAACTCGAAGTAACTGGCATCATCACATTAGAATATAGGCAACGTGGAAGACAGACGCGAATTAGTTTGGGCTGTCAGCAAACAACCCTCTTTCCCCCATACCTTGTTTCCTAATCCTCCTCGCATGCCTCGGCCACCTTTAGAACCTTGGTCGCCCTGAAGGACACAAAGAAAAGGAGACATCAAGATTCCAATTGACATAACCAGCATTACCAACATAACAAATCACAACAGTCCAATGATAACCATAAAAAAGCGAGAGGATTTGTTTCTATGGATGAACATAAGTTGGGCAGAACCGTGCACCTGAAAAGAGAGTAACAGTCAGCAACTTTGTGTACACAAGCCATACAAGAAGTGAACAAGGTTAGAAGCAATCGATTTCGCAAACATATCCCACGTATATCCAGGCAGGCACACATAACTCACACCTGATAAAATACAGGTCTCTTTGCTGTGTCCTACGAGCCGTTGGCTTTCTTACAGGATCTCAAAGAGAGGTGCACGGAAGAAATGCTCTTTTTTCTTTTTCAAGCTTGTGGCCCGTTGTGGACTTAACTCTTGTGTGATCATATACATTCTTCAGCAACAGATGAGGAAACCAATGCAGTTCCAAGAGCACATGTACGAGTATCATGAAAATTCTAGGCAAGTATAAGCAATTATCAGGCAAGAACTACAGTGCTTTCATCCTCTTTCGCTGCAAACAGCTCTGTCTGTCCTTGGACATTGAACAGTCCTTGGTCCTTGAACAGCCTGGAAAATGTGCATGGTGTTTCAAGTATTGCATGCAGTGCGACATACCGTTTCGCCGCGTTCACCCTTGTGTCCGAAAGGGCCGATCTCGCCTTGTACGTTCTGCACAGAGCCACAATGGTACAGCAAATAATCAGGGTTCTAGACAGGTCAAGATAGTAGGGGGGGGGGGGCATGGGAAGTAGTTGCCCCGTATTCCCATTTTCCACTCTCCAATACATACACACACGTATACACACCTACACATGTGTTCACACGTACACCCTCGTACACATACAAATACGTGCACACACGTCCTATACATGGACTACTACTTCGCAACGACGAAGCAATCTGCGATGCACCAACTTAAATTTAATTAACTTTAATGGTGTACTAGCTGTGCTAGTACTTGTTAGCAACAATCCGAACTAGCGCACACACTGCACTGCATTGCTTTGTACTGCATTCAAGACTGACGTCATGCGCTTTGTTTTGCTGCGTAATCACAAATGGCACCAGCCCATTTTGCGGAAAAAAACAAACAAATCTTGCTTGCCCTGTTGTGCTCTTCCAGACAACGGATCGTGCTTCAGCAGTGTTTCTTTTCCCACCATCCCTCCCTATCCAACTTATTCACACCATCATTATTATCGTACCCACTAATCGGGTCCACTCTCACAACTGGTGTTATCTAGCTATTTGCTGCGGCTCTGCCTTGCGCTATATTACATCCATTTAGCATTGCAGCTCTACGTTGAGCTAACAGCAGCTCTACTTTGAGCTAACAGCAGCTCTACTTTGAGCTAACAGCAGCTCTACTTTGAGCTAACAGCAGCTCTACTTTGAGCTAACAGCAGCTCTACTTTGAGCTAACCGCAGCTCTACTTTGAGCTAACAGCAGCTCTACTTTGAGCTAACAGCAGCTCTACTTTGAGCTAACCGCAGCTCTACTTTGAGCTAACCGCAGCTCTACTTTGAGCTAACAGCAGCTCTACTTTGAGCTAACAGCAGCTCTACTTTGAGCTAACAGCAGCTCTACTTTGAGCTAACCGCAGCTCTACTTTGAGCTAACCGCAGCTCTACTTTGAGCTAACCGCAGCTCTACTTGGAGCTAACAGCAGCTCTACTTTGAGCTAACAGCAGCTCTGCTCTGAGCTAACAGCAGCTCTGCTCTGAGCTAACACCAGCTCTACTTTGAGCTTCAAACCAGTTGTTTCGAAACCAGCACTCCTCAATCCAAAGATGCCTCTTTGTTGACTTGTTTGTGTGAGGGATGGGGCTAATCAATATAATCGTGTAACGTTACACCAGTGGGCTAACCTCTTCTCCTTTCTGTCCTCGTGGGCCGGGCTTGCCATTGAGCCCAGCTTTGCCCTGAGCAAAACAACATCAGAGTAGAATGGAGAATAGCAATAGTAGAGACCGTTTGCCTGATATTTCCACTGTACATAGCATGTGAAGTATGAGAATAGCAATGCAAATAGAACTGAATAATAATGTGAATATGGCTCTGCAGGGCAGGAAGATCAGTTCAGGTCAGTATGCCGTGCCAGCAGAGATTTCAATCTGTCCAGCAAAGAGAACACTTCAACATTACTCCGTGGACAAGAGCAGAGCAAACAGAAGCGTAGAAAGGAGTTGGTAGGAGAGAAGTACAGCACCTACCTCGGGACCGGGTGGACCTTCCGCACCTTGCATGCCACCAATGCCATGATCTCCCTAACACAGCGGCATCAAAGAGAAAACAAGAAAATTAGGAGTCCAGTAGCACAAACATACCGATTCGGTATTCATTACCTCCCCATAGGCATATCCGAGTAATGATACTTGGTCAACATTGGCCCCAGCAGAAATAACATCGATACACGCATGGAGGGGTGTTCCACAAGTCGAATCTATCCTTGCTGCAGACACGTCGAGCAACAGTATCTATGTACGGTGTCAAGAAGATGACGCAACCATGAGGCTGCGTGATTGATTCTTACTTGCAAACCTCGAAAGCCAATCGGTCCTCCTTCTCCCTTTATACCAGGTCCTCCCTGCAGCAGACAGCAAGAAGATAACAATGGAAGATACAAAATGGAAGATACACAATGGAAGATATATGTACACAGTCTAAGGACGATCATACTGGTTCGTCATTTGTTTTTGTTTTTTTGTGTGTGTTTTTTTAGTGTACCGTAGTCAAGCCTCTTGTGCAGGCAAAATAAACACAACAGCACAACCTCAAGCGGTTCTTCTTTTGTGAACTCGTCAGAGGATACAAATGGAAAGTACAACGTATTTACGCAGCTGTTAAATGTAGAGAATGAAGTAGACCCGATCACATGCATACTTGAGATAGGTACATGTACTGCCATATGGCACTGCTAAAATCCTAGATGAACTCAGTGTAGTTATGCCACCCGGTTCAGTACAAGCCACAAATACACGCTGGAAAGTAATGTACTTACGTCGGGACCTCGCACTCCGGCGTCGCCAGTTTCACCTTTGCGTCCTTTGATACCCTGCACAACAAGAGCCACGAGTACACACGTGCACACGCACACACATACATACTCTGTCTGAACAGCAGTACCTACACAGCAAGGCTCAAACATACCATAGCCATCTTTGTCTAGTGACTGAGCCGTAAGCAAATGACATAATCATAAAAAAAAACACGAAGTACATCACAACCCTAGCAAAAACCAACATGCATTGATAGAGGTTGAGGTAAGTCATAGTTTTACAACTTTGTAGGGCAATAACTACTAATATTATGTATGCTTCGCTAATGGCTAACGATGCACACAGCTCACCCCACAGTACTAGCAGGATAAATAGTATCAAATGGTAAGGATGCAGTAGGCCGCAAACTGGATTGGAAATTCTTTTCAGTACTTTCTAGTAAGCAGTTGGTTAGGTCAGACAGCCTGAGATGCTAAGTTGAGACAATGCAAAGCCGTGTCCAGGGTGATGCTAGTACTTCGTGTAGTGTAGGTTCTTACAGCAAATCCTTTGCCTCCTGGTTCGCCATCTGGTCCCAGATCACCAACTAGTCCCTAACCATCAACAAAAAGGAATGGTCATGAAACAAAGATAGACATGATGAAAGTACAAAGTTAGCAAAACATCACACAACACTTTTGCATCACATCACAGGATAGGAGATGGAGTTCATAATAATGAAAACACATCAGAGTCAGGTCAGAGTCCAGGTCAGAGTCCAGGTCAGAGTTCAGGTCAGAGTTCAGGTCAGCGTTCAGGTCAGCGTTCAGGTCAGAGTCCGGGTCAGAGTCCGGGTCAGAGTCCGGGTCAGAGTCCAGGTCAGAGTTCAGATCAGAGTTCAGGTCAGAGCTGCTGTACAGAAGAGAAGTAGGTTATCAGAGGCTCCCACTTCCTGCGGTCAAAGTCTCACATTCTTCGGCTCCTACCTTGCGTCCATCGGGTCCTTGTTCTCCAGGTCGTCCAAGTTCGCCTTGTTCACCCTGGTATTGATGTAGAACAATGAGACACGAACAGCGGAACCCACACATTGTCACGCACACACACCAGCGCGCACGCACACACAACGCACACATTCACGTACATCCACATTCACAGTCACACCCACACACACCCACAAAACACACAAAACACACAAACACTATACATATACATATACACACATGCTAGTAAGCTACGCTGCACATGCTGTAAAATATGCGAACATGATGACGCTGCACTGGATAGGAGACTATATGAAGTACCACACTATTCCTCTAGACATCATCATCATGCTTGTTATCAGTATGTTGCAATCATCGTGTACCACTGGTACATCAACAACATCAAGTGTACCTCTGGTATACCAACAACATCAAAACAGTATGAGAATACTAGAGGCAAGGAACGCAGCAACACCAGAACACCGCCTTAAGAAAAAGAAATCAGGAAAGGAACTCACATTCCTACACTTACAGGGTCGCCTTTCTCACCACGCCCGCCTTCCACGCCCTGCACACCACGTCGACCCTAAGTAGTGCAACAAGTACATACACACAAATACACCGCACCATTATACACATAGCATCATTATACACATAGCATCATTATACACATAGCATCATTATACACATAGCACCATTAGGCCACCCTTTGTTAATTCATTGTTTAACGTCCTTTTTTTCGCGAAAAGGTACGCGGGAGGGCGGAAAAAAACAAAAGCCCATTCCAAAAACTGGAAACCCCAATCAAGCATTTTGACCAGTAAAGCATGTGATATATACAATATTTCTGGGTCTAACGGCACTTGCAGGCATAGAACAACACTCTTTGATGGTACATTGGAGCACATGCCTGATGAATCCAACAAAACAGGTACATAGCATGGAGTGAGCAGGTCATGAATTCATTACATCTGGATTTTTACTAGGGCACACACCGTACGATATTTAAAAGCCAACAAAAAAAGAAAAAGAACACAAGACAAAGGCATGCCCGGGAGGCAAGATTATAAGTTTAAGGTCATGATCGGCACACTGTGAAACTACACAATCATGTATTTACAACTTCGCATATTATTGGTACTACTACTTTCTTGTTTTTTTCCGGTCGGAGGCAAAAAGGTACGCGGGCGCGGACGTTAAACAACGAAAAAAGAAAGGGTGGCCTTATAGTAACAACTAGGACTTTAGCTGAGCAAGTCTGCAGTCACTGCTGATGAAGCAACAAACTTAAACCATCATGAGCAGATGTGCATTGCTGTTCGATGAGTCTGAGAGGGCTATCAAGTGCATGAGGCAGCGCTTGGGCTTGTAGAACTGCCTGATACCAAGGTAGCAACTCTCTTCTCTATTCTGAAGGACACACTGATACGGTGCTCTCTACCCATGGCGAGCTTTGCCCGACAGGCATTTGATGGTGCTTCCAACATGAGTGGCGTACGAAATGGTGTACACGTGTAAGCTCTGATGGACAAGGAGAATCCAAAGTGTCGCTACGTGCACTGCTTTGCACACAGCCTGAACTTAGCAGCACAGTCGGCGGTGACAGGTTCTTATCAGCCTGTACGGGGAACATGATGGATTTCATCTTCAACCTGATGCCGCTCTCCCAAGTGGCTTCACTCGTTTGACAGCATCGGGGGAAGGTGCTTTAAATAACGTGGGTGCTGGATCCTTCGAAGTCAGTCCACCAGCACTGCAAACTCTGCGTGACACATACTGGACTGTCGGACAGGAAGCTAGCAGCATCCTTTCCAGAGAACCTGCGGATGTTTCTCGCAATGATCCAACAGGGATGTGATGAGTATGCTGCGAAGCGGCAAGGTCTACTGGTGAAAATGGAATCTTTCTGAAATTCTTTTCACTGAAGCTAGGGCATCTGGCGTACTCAGCAGTTGAACGGTTTCAACCAATTTCCAGGGAAAGGACACCACAGTTCAAGAAGCAGTGTGTGGCAGCAGTCTCCTGGTAAAGCATTTCAAGAGCCTTCGCACCCATGCTGCAATCAACAGCTTTTCTGAGCACACACTGCCTGACTTAAGTAGCCTGACAGAGGAGCCGGTAGCACCCGGACCTTGCAAGAGACCCAGGCAATACGATGTTGGCAGCACACCTCATCAGTCTACTACTGCCAAGGATGAGTATCGGCAGGTGTACTTTCAAGCGTTGGACTTGGCAACCAGTGCCGTGGAGAGACGACCCGATCAGTCTGATCTTACCAACACTATGGAGATTGAATCCATTCTTCTCTACTCTGCCAAAGGTCAGCCACCAACTGTCTTACCAGAAAGCCTTCTTCTAGCACACGGATTTGGATACTATTCACCTCAAATTCCAGCTTGCCATGTTGCTGGATGCCATCAACACAGCACTACCAGATACCAAGGAGGTCCCAAACACCCGCACAGTCGCAACATTTCTACATAATCTCACATTTACGTTGAAATGCTGAGCAAAGTTATGAACCTAGTGACCCGCATCTGCCTAGTCACCATCCCTGTGCTCCCTGTGACCAGCTCCCTGTGACCAGCTCCCTGGGACCAGCTCCCTGGGACCAGCTCCCTGTGACCAGCTCCCTGTGCCCAGCTCCCTGTGACCAGCTCCCTGTGCCCAGCTCCCTGTGACCAGCTCCCTGTGACCAGCTCCCTGTGACCAGCTCCCTGTGACCAGCTCCCTGTGACCAGCTCCCTGTGACCAGCTCCCTGTGACCAGCTCCCTGTGACCATCTCCCTGTGACCAGCTCCCTGTGACCAGCTCCCTGTGACCAGCTCCCTGTGACCTTCCCTGTGACCACCTTCCCTGTGACCAGCTCCCTGTGACCTTCTCTGTGACCACCTTCCCTGTGACCAGCTCCCTGTGACCAGCTCCCTGTGACCAGCTCCCTGTGACCAGCTCCCTGTGACCAGCTCCCTGGGACCTTCCCTGTGACCATCCCTGTGACCAGCTCCCTGTGACCAGCTCCCTGTGACCAGCTCCCTGTGACCACCTTCCCTGTGCCCAGCTCCCTGTGACCAGCTCCCTGTGACCAGCTCCCTGTGACCAGCTCCCTGTGACCAGCTCCCTGTGCCCAGCTCCCTGTGACCAGCTCCCTGTGACCAGCTCCCTGTGACCAGCTCCAGTGGCGTGTCCAGGATTTGGCTGAGGGGGGGTTGCGGCCGGGATCAAGGCGGGATGGGGTGGGGGTAGATGACATCATGGTACTGTCCCAGGTCAGCCATTTTGAAAACCGATGTCAAGAAGCTCCTCCTGTAGCCCCCTTCTTCAACAGTTATTCACCCGAACGGCCCCAGAGACTGTTCCGGAGGATCAGCGCACCACACGGGGACAAGTGTCGAACTTGCTTCAAGTTCCCTTTCTTCGTGGGCCTGCGGGACGATCGACCATGATGTTTCGGGGAAGCATTCTCTGGAACGCTCTCCCCTCTGATTTTAGAGTGATACGTGTCCCTGGTCCCTTCCGAAAAGCTCTTTCTGCCATTGATATACTGGCTTACTTTGTGAATATCCTCGTTAAACTTTTATTATCTGCCATAAATTCCAACCTTCTCATCTATCACATTTGTGCATGCATGTCTATAAAATCAACGACGTGTTCCTGACTCCATGAGATTGTCTTTCTATTCTTTGACTCCATGAAATTATTGTCTTTCTAATTCTGACTCCATGAAATTGTCTTCATATAAATTTTTCCTTTTCTTCTTTTGGTCCTTTCTGTCTTATAATTATTATTATTATTATCATTTCTTGTTTTCCCTTGCATATCATCCCTTCATCATTCTGTGAGAACCTGTCCTATGGGCAGGTGAGAAGGCATCTCTGCCTGCTCATTTGGTGAAGTAAAATAAACAACAACAAGCCGTAAATCTCACACACCACGAGCAGTATTTCTGTACACGCAGCAACAATGTACATTGTAAACTTCAAATTTGCCGTTAGGTGAGCGAATCAACTGCAAATATTTATGCGAGTCCAACAATTTCTCACCGCTCTCAAAGAGTCAAAGCATCCTTTACATAGGCAGCGGTACTTGTCACTGTGCGCTGTTCTTCATGTTCTGGCTACTCGCTGACAACAGATTCTTCCGCGTCTGGCGGAGTGTGACTGTCAGTCCGCTCCGAAAGTTCAACTGGAATAACAGCGACTTCATCACTCCCACTGTTTGCTGTTGGAGCGGCAGCAGGAGTTGCGCCGCCACAGGAACGCTTTACAAAAATTCCAGGCTCTGCTGGCTAGAGCTTGGCCTTTTGGGATGTCCCTGAGACATCGAAGAAAAGCCTTCGAGTCAACCAAAACACGATTCGAACGAGGATGATCGCCTGAGCCCTCGGCATTCGAATCGTGTTTTGGTTGACTCGATCGAAGACTTTTCTTCCATGTTTGTACCGTTGAAGACGCGTCGAGCGCGTCCCAGCAGGGATCACACTGTACAATAGTACACAGTCAGGTCACCATGTTTCTGTAGCCGCGCCGTGCATGCTCACTGTACGTAGACTCTACTCTGTAGACTGTACTAGTCTGTAGTGTGTACAATCAACACCAGCTCGACCGTGCAACCGCTTTTGGACAATCGTTTCAGGCCGCGCGCGCCCCGAACGAGTCTAGCTCGATCGACCCGGCGCCCTAGCGCCCTGCCTATTATTTTTCGAAACCTAGGTCGAAATTTTTGAGGGGGGGGGCGCGCGCCCCCCGCGCCCCCCCCTAAACCCGCCACTGAGCTCCCTGTGACCAGCTCCCTGTGACCAGCTCCCTGTGACCAGCTCCCTGTGACCAGCTCCCTGTGACCATCTCCCTGTGACCAGCTCCCTGTGACCAGCTCCCTGTGACCAGCTCCCTGTGACCTTCCCTGTGACCACCTTCCCTGTGACCAGCTCCCTGTGACCTTCTCTGTGACCACCTTCCCTGTGACCAGCTCCCTGTGACCAGCTCCCTGTGACCAGCTCCCTGTGACCAGCTCCCTGTGACCAGCTCCCTGGGACCTTCCCTGTGACCATCCCTGTGACCAGCTCCCTGTGACCAGCTCCCTGTGACCAGCTCCCTGTGACCACCTTCCCTGTGACCACCTTCCCTGTGCCCAGCTCCCTGTGACCAGCTCCCTGTGACCAGCTCCCTGTGACCAGCTCCCTGTGACCAGCTCCCTGTGACCAGCTCCCTGTGACCAGCTTCCCTGTGACCAGCTTCCCTGTGACCAGCTCCCTGTGACCAGCTCCCTGTGACCAGCTCCCTGTGACCAGCTCCCTGTGACCATCCCTGTGACCAGCTCCCTGTGACCAGCTCCCTGAGACCAGCTCCCTGAGACCAGCTCCCTGTGACCAGCTCCCTGTGACCAGCTCCCTGTGACCAGCTCCCTGTGACCAGCTCCCTGTGACCAGCTCCCTGTGACCAGCTCCCTGTGACCAGCTCCCTGTGACCAGCTCCCTGTGACCTTCCCTGTGACCAGCTCCCTGTGACCAGCTCCTTGTGACCAACTCCCTGTGACCTTCCCTGTGACCAGCTCCCTGTGACCCCTGTGACCACCTTCCCTGTGACCAGCTTCCCTGTGACCAGCTCCCTGTAACCAGCTTCCCTGTGACCACCTTCCCTGTGACCAGCTCCCTGTGAGCAGCTCCCTGTGACCCCTGTGACCACCTTCCCTGTGACCAGCTCCCTGTGACCCCTGTGACCAGCTCCCTGTGACCACCTTCCCTGTGACCAGCTCCCTGTGACCATCCCTGTGACCAGCTCCCTGTGACCAGCTCCCTGTTACCATCCCTGTGACCAGCTCCCTGTGACCAGCTCCCTGTGACCAGCTCCGTGTGACCAGCTCCCTGTGACCATCCCTGTGACCAGCTCCCTGTGACCATCCCTGTGACCAGCTCGCTGTGACCAGCTCCCTGTGACCAGCTCCCTGTGACCAGCTCCCTGTGACCAGCTTCCCTGTGACCAGCTCCCTGTGACCAGCTCCCTGTGACCAGCTCCCTGTGACCTTCCCTGTGACCCCTGTGACCCCTGTGACCACCTTCCCTGTCACCCCTGTGACCATCTTCCCTGTGACCAGCTCCCTGTGACCAGCTCCCTGTGACCCCTGTGACCCCTGTGACCACCTTCCCTGTGACCCCTGTGACCACTTTCCCTGTGACCAGCTCCCTGTGACCAGCTCCCTGTGACCCCTGTGACCCCTGTGACCACCTTCCCTGTGACCCCTGTGACCACCTTCCCTGTGACCAGCTCCCTGTGACCAGCTCCCTGTGACCAGCTCCCTGGGACCAGCTCCCTGGGACCTTCCCTGTGACCATCCCTGTGACCAGCTCCCTGTGACCAGCTCCCTGTGACCACCTTCCCTGTGCCCAGCTCCCTGTGACCAGCTCCCTGTGACCAGCTCCCTGTGACCAGCTCCCTGTGACCAGCTCCCTGTGACCAGCTCCCTGTGACCAGCTCCCTGTGACCAGCTCCCTGTGACCAGCTCCCTGTGACCAGCTCCCTGTGACCAGCTCCCTGTGACCAGCTCCCTGTGACCACCTTCCCTGTGACCAGCTCCCTGTGACCAGCTCCCTGTGACCAGCTCCCTGTGACCAGCTCCCTGTGACCAGCTCCCTGTGACCAGCTTCCCTGTGACCAGCTCCCTGTGACCAGCTCCCTGTGACCAGCTCCCTGTGACCACCTTCCCTGTGACCAGCTCCCTGTGACCAGCTCCCTGTGACCAGCTCCCTGTGACCACCTTCCCTGTGACCAGCTCCCTGTGACCAGCTCCCTGTGACCAGCTCCCTGTGACCACCTTCCCTGTGACCAGCTCCCTGTGACTAGCTCCCTGTGACCAGCTCCCTGTGACCAGCTCCCTGTGACCAGCTCCCTGTGACCAGCTCCCTGTGACCAGCTCCCTGTGACCACCTTCCCTGTGACCACCTTCCCTGTGCCCAGCTCCCTGTGACCAGCTCCCTGTGACCAGCTCCCTGTGACCAGCTCCCTGTGACCAGCTCCCTGTGACCAGCTCCCTGTGACCAGCTTCCCTGTGACCAGCTTCCCTGTGACCAGCTCCCTGTGACCAGCTCCCTGTGACCAGCTCCCTGTGACCAGCTCCCTGTGACCATCCCTGTGACCAGCTCCCTGTGACCAGCTCCCTGAGACCAGCTCCCTGAGACCAGCTCCCTGTGACCAGCTCCCTGTGACCAGCTCCCTGTGACCAGCTCCCTGTGACCAGCTCCCTGTGACCAGCTCCCTGTGACCAGCTCCCTGTGACCAGCTCCCTGTGACCAGCTCCCTGTGACCTTCCCTGTGACCAGCTCCCTGTGACCAGCTCCTTGTGACCAACTCCCTGTGACCTTCCCTGTGACCAGCTCCCTGTGACCCCTGTGACCACCTTCCCTGTGACCAGCTTCCCTGTGACCAGCTCCCTGTAACCAGCTTCCCTGTGACCACCTTCCCTGTGACCAGCTCCCTGTGAGCAGCTCCCTGTGACCCCTGTGACCACCTTCCCTGTGACCAGCTCCCTGTGACCCCTGTGACCAGCTCCCTGTGACCACCTTCCCTGTGACCAGCTCCCTGTGACCATCCCTGTGACCAGCTCCCTGTGACCAGCTCCCTGTTACCATCCCTGTGACCAGCTCCCTGTGACCAGCTCCCTGTGACCAGCTCCGTGTGACCAGCTCCCTGTGACCATCCCTGTGACCAGCTCCCTGTGACCATCCCTGTGACCAGCTCGCTGTGACCAGCTCCCTGTGACCAGCTCCCTGTGACCAGCTCCCTGTGACCAGCTTCCCTGTGACCAGCTCCCTGTGACCAGCTCCCTGTGACCAGCTCCCTGTGACCTTCCCTGTGACCCCTGTGACCCCTGTGACCACCTTCCCTGTGACCCCTGTGACCATCTTCCCTGTGACCAGCTCCCTGTGACCAGCTCCCTGTGACCCCTGTGACCCCTGTGACCACCTTCCCTGTGACCCCTGTGACCACTTTCCCTGTGACCAGCTCCCTGTGACCAGCTCCCTGTGACCCCTGTGACCCCTGTGACCACCTTCCCTGTGACCCCTGTGACCACCTTCCCTGTGACCAGCTCCCTGTGACCAGCTCCCTGTGACCAGCTCCCTGGGACCAGCTCCCTGGGACCTTCCCTGTGACCATCCCTGTGACCAGCTCCCTGTGACCAGCTCCCTGTGACCACCTTCCCTGTGCCCAGCTCCCTGTGACCAGCTCCCTGTGACCAGCTCCCTGTGACCTTCCCTGTGACCAGCTCCCTGTGACCAGCTCCCTGTGACCAGCTCCCTGTGACCAGCTCCCTGTGACCAGCTCCCTGTGACCAGCTCCCTGTGACCAGCTCCCTGTGACCAGCTCCCTGTGACCACCTTCCCTGTGACCAGCTCCCTGTGACCAGCTCCCTGTGACCAGCTCCCTGTGACCAGCTCCCTGTGACCAGCTCCCTGTGACCAGCTTCCCTGTGACCAGCTCCCTGTGACCAGCTCCCTGTGACCAGCTCCCTGTGACCACCTTCCCTGTGACCAGCTCCCTGTGACCAGCTCCCTGTGACCAGCTCCCTGTGACCACCTTCCCTGTGACCAGCTCCCTGTGACCAGCTCCCTGTGACCAGCTCCCTGTGACCACCTTCCCTGTGACCAGCTCCCTGTGACTAGCTCCCTGTGACCAGCTCCCTGTGACCAGCTCCCTGTGACCAGCTCCCTGTGACCAGCTCCCTGTGACCAGCTCCCTGTGACCAGCTCCCTGTGACCACCTTCCCTGTGACCACCTTCCCTGTGACCACCTTCCCTGTGACCAGCTCCCTGTGACCAGCTCCCTGTGACCACCTTCCCTGTGACCAGCTCCCTGTGACCAGCTCCCTGTGACCAGCTCCCTGTGACCACCTTCCCTGTGACCAGCTCCCTGTGACCAGCTCCCTGTGACCAGCTCCCTGTGATCAGCTCCCTGTGACCAGCTCCCTGTGACCAGCTCCCTGTGACCAGCTCCCTGTGACCAGCTCCCTGTGACCAGCTCCCTGTGACCAGCTCCCTGTGACCAGCTCCCTGTGACCACCTTCCCTGTGACCACCTTCCCTGTGACCACCTTCCCTGTGACCAGCTCCCTGTGACCAGCTCCCTGTGACCAGCTCCCTGTGACCAGCTCCCTGTGACCAGCTCCCTGTGACCAGCTCCCTGTGACCAGCTCCCTGTGACCAGCTCCCTGTGACCAGCTCCCTGTGACCAGCGCAACAGCAGAATGTTTATTCCCTCTCTGCGGAGACGAAACAAGACATGGCTGCACAGCTCCAAGGCTGCAACTCGCTGGAATAGACATGTACTTGTTTCTGCTGTATGTCGTCCACCTGCCACTGACTGAACAGTGTGTGCTGTATGTCCACCTGCCACTGACTGAACAGTGGGTGCTGTATGTCCACCTACCACTGACTGAACAGTGGGTGCTGTATGTCCACCTGCCACTGACTGAACAGTGGGTGCTGTCAGGCGCGTACGCAGGGGGGTTTCCCGTTGCCCGGAAACCCCCCAAATGTTCCAAACGAGCAACGGTTTTGGGCATATTTTGGTAGGGCTCACGATCGATCTGGCAAGAATGCAAAACTTCAACAGATCGTAACTCAGTCAAATCTCCGAATCCAACGATCCAAATATCCAGATCGAATAGAAAACTCTCAGCTATCAGTTGAACCTATTTACGACGCGCTGCGAGCAATGTCTCTTGAGATAAATCGTTCGTAAGTTGAGCCGCGATCTTGCAATTTCAAAAGCGCGCAGTCACCGCAGTGCGACTCTCGAGTATCGAGAATTTGAGACTTTTCGTCACGCTGACTTGCTCAAATTTGCAGGGGCTTCACGTGTGATATTTTCAAGAGTACACAGCAAAAGAATCGAAACTCTGCGATCAAGAAAAACGAAATCGCTGGAGCAGGACGCGTTTGGGCCTTCGCGCCGAAGCCCAGTGCAGTTTGGGGCATTTTTTCGCACCATCGCTGCACTCTACCGCTATCGCACATAGCACTGGATATGTAGATGGCTGTACTGAGTCCTGGCTATCATGGTCGAACTCATTCTCTCCCTGGTAGGTCTACCTTTCCACTTCCAGGAAGCCTAAGATAATGAATAGAACTGAAGTTATGATCCAAAAAGAACACGAAAAAATGCATAATTTTGAAAAATTCGTAGGGCTCTTTAGAAAGGGTTAAACGAGTCAGTGTTTGCGATTCGCTTGGAAACCCCCCTAGAGGTGACCCTGCGTACGCGCCTGGCTGTATGTCCACCTGCCACTGACTGAACAGTGGGTGCTGTATGTCCACCTGCCACTGACTGAACAGTGGGTGCTGTATGTCCACCTGCCACTGACTGAACAGTGGGTGCTGTATGTCCACCTGCCACTGACTGAACAGTGGGTGCTGTATGTCCACCTGCCACTGACTGAACAGTGGGATAATGTTGAGATTGCATGGGAATTTGTCTCTACCAACACCCTCGTCAGCAAAGATACTTCGGATAGATCTCTAGCAATTAATGTTGATGGCTGGGCTCTGTCGCACTGCCCCCCCCCCCCCCCCTCTCTCTCTCTCTTTCAGCAATACAGCATTGTCCGTATTTGTGACTGAACCTCAGCCCCCCCCCCAACACACACTACTGTAGCACACTTACACTTCCTCCTGTAGAACCCAGCGGTCCGATCTCGCCTTTCTCTCCTTGTGGGCCCTAGTGCAGCAAACAGATCACATAGTAAGCGAAGATAAAATACAACTGGATTATTTCCATCAAATTCAAGTTATCCTTTACATCACACAGCAGAGGATGAGAGAACCAGCTACTGGGACTCCTCAATGACAAACAAGGTAAATTTGCTAACAACCCACGGAAAACAGTTATGCTAACCCAGGGAAATCAGTTATGCCTGGCCAATAAACACAGTCAACACGTGCAGAGGATAATGCCAGCCGATATCATTAGACACAGGAGAAAAGATCATTTCCCAAGCAAAATGCACAGAAGAAGAGATTGAAATAGCTGACCTTGGCTCCGGTTGGTCCCCTGGGTCCATCGATTCCCTTTTGTCCAAGAGAACCCTGTAGGTCAGATGGCAGACAAGAAATATTTTACAAATGAGGTCAAAGCTCATGACAACTGGGGCTGCAATGGCAAGCAACGCTCAGGGAATTTTCTAGAACCGCCCCAACCGGTTTTTGACCGGTTGAAATTGTTGGCGACCGGTTGAAAAGTGTTCAGGTGATTCTACTCTCTCATGCATTCAGTGTTATAATTACTATCCAGCTCTGTCCGACTTGTGTTCAGTTGCCTGCATGCTCCAGTTTGTGTTTGTCTAGGATCTGCTGTGTGCGTTTCATCTCTCTGTTATGTCTGTAGTGATCTTGTGTCTTGGTGCCTGAGGCGCGCTTGCTGTCACGCATTCATGTATTCATGCTCTGATGTCTAGACTTTCACTTTGCTGCGTGCGCGGCGTACGTGCGCGTGCGCTGCGTGCGTGTGCCGGCTCTTTTCCCGTGTATCTATGCATTATGTTGCTACACTACAGTTCCGGCTTATAGTTCCGTTTTGACTTTAGTTTTCTCAGCTGTTGCTGTTGTTGTGCGTTTTAGTTGTTTTCAAGTCAGATTCCCTTTTTTCCTTCTCTGTTGTTGCTCATGATTATCAAGACTGTAAAAGCATGGAAGTAAGACAATAACTCCAGTGTGAGTTTATGAGCTATTGTTGGTAGTTTGGGTGCTTGCATCCAAACATCTGGTCCTTCGAGCCGGATCAGTGGATCCGAATCGGTTCGAGAGTTGTCATTTCGTAGATCTACCAGTGCAGTGATTAGAGAAATGGCGGAACCTAGAAAAAGTAGCAGGAGCACGAAAGGTGTTCCCCCAGTAAGGTTCAGAGAGCCTGAGGCAGAGCTAGACGATACGAAGAGTAGTGTCTCTTCCCTGACATCGTCCGCTTCCTCTACTGCTTCCAGGCGTCGCAGAGCGGAGTTGAAGGCGGCGGTGCAGCTAGCAAAGCTGGAGCAGGAGTTTGAAGTCCAGCAGCTCAAGCGACAGAAAAGAATCCTGCAGCTGGAGCTAGACGCCGAGTTGGCTTCCATTGAAGGAGACGAACTAGAGTCAGAGGGACGTCCGGAGGAGACGGAGCCGTCCACTGACGCGTCATTTCAGACCTGCGCTGAGAGCCTGGCGTTGTTTGCGGGGAAGATGGCGGCGTCTGATGATGAGACTGACGATGACGACCAGGCAGTCACGGAGCGAAGCGTCTCCGCTGGTCCTCCCGCTGCAGGTTTTGTAGCTCAAGCGTTCAAAACCGACGACCGGTTGAACGGGGAGCTCAAGTCTGAGACTCTCCAGAGCCGTGGCGTTTCTCGCCTTGATGGAGATGGCTCCACCGCAGACAAAGCGACCGAACAGCAGGACAGCGTTCCTGCTGAAACACAAGTGTCCACCCCTGTCGGTGTTGACAGGATGCCAGCTCCGGTCGCTGTAGGGCTTGACAAGCCTAGTGGTAGTAGTATGGAGATTACTCCAGTAGTACAAGGTCATTTGGGAAGATCGTGGCCTCAGGCAGCTTCAGATACAGCACGTGGAAAAGCTGACAGAGTGAGCAGCTGGGTACAGGGCGTTCAGAGTGCACCCTTCAGTGGTATCAGCCAACATCAGATCCAGCCACTGGAACTACCCAAGTTTGATGGTTCACAGAAGAACTACATCAGGTGGAGGCAGAAGTTTCTGAGGCTGGTGGACGACGACCACATGGTCTCAGAAGATTACAAGATGGCCCGTCTAAGGGAAGCTCTAGAAGGTGGCACGGCAGATGACCTGATTGCGGATCTGCTGGATGGCCCTGGCGCATACAGCGCTGCGCTCAAGGAGCTAGATGAGTGGTATGGGAGTAATGACCGCGAGCTCGAGCGCCAACAGCAGGAACTTCTAGCACTTCCACGGATCACCTCAGAAAGGGACTCCGACAAGCTGCAGCAGTTGGCCGTCAGACTGCGGAATGTTCTGTTGAACATGTCAACTGCCAGTTTAACACCAGGCCGTGATCTTTACATCGCAATCACGCAGAAGCTTCCCCGCGGGATGTTGACGAGGTTTGTCGAGTCTCATGACGATTCTTTAACGAACGTGAAGACACTATCCACCTGGTTGATGAAGCGAGTGCACACCCTGCGTCAAGTTGATGCCAGGCTGACCGAGTTTGACCAAGATCAGAAGAAGCCTGCACTGTCCAAGCCACCGCAGCGTCCAGCTCAGAACCGACCATGGAACCCTAGGGGGGCGGAGCGATCGTATGCTGCCGGTCCCCCCAAGCAGAGTGCACAGTGCCTGAAGTGCAGCGGCAGTCACCCCCTGGAGCGGTGTCCTGCCTTTGAGAAGATGTCTGTCCCTGATCGCTGGCAGCTAGTCAAGAGCAGTAGTCTGTGCATCTGCTGTTTCCGGCCCGGGCACAGAGCGTACAAGTGTGACACCGGCAAGTGTACGGTCTGTCAGAAGACGCATCATGCTATGCTGCACATAGAGCAAAAAGGGAGCGCTTCCAACACACGCACCACCGCAGGAGCGTCCGCCAACGGCACGCCTACAAGCGAGAAGGTGACCTACCATGCCAGTGCAGACTCAGTCCTGCACCCGTCTAGCAGCACAACGTTCATCGATGATGGGATCTCATTCATGACTGTGCCAGTATTGCTGAAGAACGAGGACCGAGTGGTCGAGTGTACTGCTCTCTTCGACTCTGGGTCGACAGCCAGCTACATCCAGAAGGACGTTGCAGATCTTCTTGGCATCCAGCCAGCATCGCAACCACTGAAGGTCCAGACGCTAGGAGGGAACAGCGTCAGCACAGATGCAACCCAGTCGAAACTCACCATCTCCAGCATCGACGGGAGCTATGTTTCCTCATTGAACGCTTGGGTCTTGCCACAGGTAACTGGAGACTCCAACATCATCGAGTGGCACACGCGCAAGAGTAGTTGGGACCACCTACGAGAGATCGACTTCCCAGTCTCCCATAGTAAGAAGATTGGTATCCTCATCGGCCTCAATGCTACGCCGCTCCACAAGGCTCTGGAGGAGAGATGTGGCCCACCCGGCAGTCCAGTGGCACGACTCACCCCGCTCGGTTGGGTGTGCTACGGCCCGGCATCAGCTCAGGCTGACCCAGCTCGTGTGGCCACCCATTGTGCTGTCCGTCTACCGAGTGACAGCGTGGAGCAGGCGGACGATCGCTTGGACGACCTGGTGAAAGACTTATGGAATGTCGAGAGTGTCGGTCTCGGAGTCAGCCCAACGTACCGAACGCCAGCCGAACAGGAAGCAGAAGCCATGACGACCGCGACCTTGTCGTATAGCGGTGGGCGGTACTGTGTCGGCATCCCATGGCGCAGCGCGGATGGCCCGAAGGTGCGGAACAACCGGCCAATGGCAGAGCGCCGTCTCCGTAGCCAAGAAAGAAGTCTTGAACAGAAGCCGCACATCGCGGCAGAGTACAACCGCGTCCTCGTATCGCACATGGCAAAAGGGTACATTAGGCAAGTGCCAGCAGAAGAGGTAGCTGCGGATGGAGAAGATCAGTGGTTCGTTCCGCACTTCCCCATCGTTCGCCAAGACAAGGTCACCACCAAGGTGCGGGTGGTGTTCGACGCGGCCGTCTCTTGGAGTGGATGTAACCTCAACGAGGAGATGCACGCAGGCCCACCACTGCAGAGCGACCTTGTACACATCCTGCTACGGTTTTGTATGGAGCCAGTGGCAATCGTCGCCGACATCAGCGAGATGTTCCTTCAAGTTGGCCTCCGGCCAGACGACAGGAAGTACACCAGATTCCTGTGGCGAAAGGACAACAACAGCGAGCCCGAAGTCTTTGAGTTCAACAGACTGGTTTTCGGGATGAAGGCATCGCCCTACCTCGCCACCAGAGCGTTGCGACAAACGGCGGAGGATTTCTCCAGCAGTGACCGAGACGACAGCATCGACATTCCAGCGCTGGTCAACAAGGCTTTCTACGTCGATGATCTTCTACACGCTACCCAGGACGAGTCCCAGGCAGTAGAGATTCAGCAGAAGTTGGACGCAACACTCAGCAAAGGCGGCTTCCACTTGCGCAAGTGGCACAGTAATTCAGCAGCCGTGCTCGACGCTATCCCACCAGCAGACAGAGCACCCCAAGCCCAGGTCATGTTAGAAGACGCGGCTTGCAACGCACCGCCTGTTTCCAAGACTCTTGGAGTGACCTGGATGGCAGACAAGGATCAGTTCACGTTTGTGTATAACGCGCCAGCCGAGGACTATGCCATCACGAAGAGATCGGTCCTGCGGAAGATGGCGACGATCTTTGACCCGCGCGGCCAGCTGCTACCGTTCACCATCAGAGCGCGGATCCTGCTTCAAGAGGCCTGTATTGCCGGCCATGGTTGGGATGACCCTCTCAGCACAACAGAGGTGAAGAAGTGGAAGACGTGGTTCGCGGAGCTACCGGACCTCACCTCAGTGTCAGTTGACCGTTGCTTCAAGCTTGCAGGAGCACTCCCACAACCATGTGCCACTGAGGTTCACACCTTCACGGACGCGTCCGATGCAGCGTTCGCTGCGGCATCGTACGTGCGAGTCACCTACCCAGACGGACAAGTGAAGGTCACGCTGTGCATGGCAAAGAGTCGTCCAACGCCAATCAAGAAGATGTCAATTCCGAAGCTCGAGTTGAAGGCAGCGGCCCTGGGCGTACGTTTGAGCACGGAGGTCGCCACAGCTCTTGACATCCCAGTAGCGCACCACTTCTTCTGGACGGACAACATGAATGTTCTGTTCTGGGTGCGTTCTCACAGTCGCAAGTTCGCCACAGACGTCGGTGTGAAGATAGCGGAGATCCAGACAGTGACCTCTGGTAAGCAGTGGCAGCATGTGCCCGGCAAGTCAAACCCAGCAGACCTCCCAACACGCGGAATGACAGCTTCAAGTCTCGCAGCGTGTGACGAGTGGTGGCAAGGCCCGAGTTTCTTGCAAGCGCCGCCGTCAGAATGGCCGAACCGTGACATCGTTGTGCCGACGAATTTGCCTGGAGAAACCAAGCGCCACCAAGCATCGTCCCTGCTAGCCACCGGTCCGAGCATTGACCGCCTCCAACCAGATCGATACAGTTCCTGGATTCGCCTGCAGCGTGTCACTGCGTGGTGCAGAAGGTTCTTTCGGCACGCCAGCAAAGGGAAATGCTGCAGGCAGGACACACCGCAGACTGGAGGATCGGCAGCGGTGGAAGGCACCGTGGTGTCCCTCGAATACCAGCGTACGAGAAAACCGCAGAAGTTTCTCGTGCAACCCCTCACAGTTACTGAACTGGAGTCAGCTGAAGATGTGTGGTTCGCTAAGGCTCAGCAAGACGAGTTCAATGAGACGATTGAAGCGTGTAGAAGTCAGCGGCCCATCCCGGCGTCAAGTCCACTGCTACGCCTACAACCGGTTCTGGGTGACAGCAACCCTCAGCTACTGCGGATGGACGGCAGGTTGAGCACGGCACATCACCTTCCCAGCAGCCTCCGTAGGCCCGTCATTCTGCCAACGAAGCATCCGGTCACAGCCCTTGTAATCGCTCATGAGGATGCGGCTCACAATCACACTGCTGGCGTCAACCACCTGTTGTCGACCCTAAACTCGAAGTTCTGGATTGTACATGGCCCAGCGGCAGTGAAAAGGCACCGGAGCCAGTGTACGGCCTGCAAGAAGATTTGGGCAAAGCCTGCTCAACAGCTGATGGCACCACTACCCGACTTCCGCACCGAGGAGCCTTTCCGAGCTTTCAGTCGGGTGGGCGTGGATTACGCCGGACCCTTTCTGACGAAGCAAGGGAGAGGAAGAAGTCGAGCAAAGCGCTATCTCTGCTTGATGACGTGTCTTCAGAGCAGAGCAGTTCATCTTGAGATGGCGTATGGCTTGGACACGGAGAGCTTTCTGCTGGCATTCACCAGGTTCGCGAAGAGAAGAGGTGTACCGGATCTCGTCGTGTCCGACAATGGTACCAACTTTGTGTCAGCCGAGCGTGAGCTACGAGAAGCCATCGAAAGCCTCAAGAACAGCCAGATTGCCGCTACCATGGCCTGCAAAGGCGTGGAGTGGAGGTTCAATCCGCCACGCTCACCGCATCACGGCGGGGTCTTCGAAGCAATGGTCAAGTGTGCCAAGAGAGCGTTGGTCGGCATCTTGCACAATGCTGTGTGTTCTGATGAGGAGCTCCAGACTGCCTTCACCACTGTTGAGGCTCAGCTCAATCGTCGACCTCTAACGGCCCAGAGTGGAGATGGACAAGACCCGGAGCCGCTAACACCCTCGCACTTTCTAGCGGGATCGACGACCGTGATGACCGCGGTCGAGGAAGATGGCCAGGCGTACCACCTCAAAGCCTGGAGGGTGTTGCAGAGCTGTTTAGCCGCGGTCTGGAAGCGCTGGCTACAAGAGATGGTCCCAAAGTTGAACATACGTCAACGATGGCAGAAGAGCCTTCCCAACATCCGGATTGGAGACGTGGTGCTTGTCCTGGACGCGCACACTCCTCGCGGCCAGTGGCCCCTCGGGAGGATCGAAGCGATCTACCCAGGCACCGACGGAAGAACACGTGTTGTCGACGTGAAGGTGAAAGGGAAGCAATACCGCCGACCTATCACTGTGCTCATCCCGATAGATGCGGTGCGCACTCCCTGAGCAGAAGAGTTACGGCAGTCTGCTATAGAGAAGATTACGCTCTACTTCTTTGTTGCTTGTTCGTGAAGCCACAGACGATTAGTACATTGCGATTTAGAGTGTTTTCGTTCCCATTCTGCTTATGGTCCCTCAAGGAGGGGGTGATGTTCAGGTGATTCTACTCTCTCATGCATTCAGTGTTATAATTACTATCCAGCTCTGTCCGACTTGTGTTCAGTTGCCTGCATGCTCCAGTTTGTGTTTGTCTAGGATCTGCTGTGTGCGTTTCATCTCTCTGTTATGTCTGTAGTGATCTTGTGTCTTGGTGCCCGAGGCGCGCTTGCTGTCACGCATTCATGTATTCATGCTCTGATGTCTAGACTTTCACTTTGCTGCGTGCGCGGCGTACGTGCGCGTGCGCTGCGTGCGTGTGCCGGCTCTTTTCCCGTGTATCTATGCATTATGTTGCTCCACTACAGTTCCGGCTTATAGTTCCGTTTTGACTTTAGTTTTCTCAGCTGTTGCTGTTGTTGTGCGTTTTAGTTGTTTTTCAAGTCAGATTCCCTTTTTTCCTTCTCTGTTGTTGCTCATGATTATCAAGACTGTAAAAGCATGGAAGTAAGACAATAACTCCAGTGTGAGTTTATGAGCTATTGTTGGTAGTTTGGGTGCTTGCATCCAAACAAAAAGTTACAAATCAGTTCCAACCGCCCGTACTTTTCTGTGGGTGAATGGAGCTGCTTATATCTTTGCTACACTCCAGCACCAAGAAATCTGTTAAGTTGCTGTCGAGTGCCATATTTGGGTTGTATTTTGAAAACAATTTCCGGGGGGACCCCCGCACCCCCACCCCCCCCCCCCCCCCACTCTTCATTGGACCGTAACCGGTTGGAAATTCGTTCTAGAATATACCCTGACGCTTACCAATAACTTCTGATCTGACAGGACCAAGCTACCGTCAGGCGAAATAGCACGTCATCGTACATTTGAGATCAGCGGGAAGAAGATGACGACGTCCACTAATTTAGTATCTGTGCACACGAATCTGCTGTGTGTGTGACTCTGTGTGTCAGCTATGATATCATCTTCTGTGGTTCCATGCCTAGCATGTACGTCTGAACCATCCTGCAAAGTTTGAATGACGTAGGTTGAGCGATCGCTCCGCGAAATATACTTTTTGAAATTCTCTTCATAGTATATCTTCCACCATTGAAATTTCGAATTTCTTCAAAAAAAGTGCTGAGAGGGGTGGCTTGCAACCTCGATATGGCTTGTTCCAGGTATGCTTTGGAGCCATCTTCTGTTGAAGTAGTGGCAGGGATCTGCCCTGCAACTGCTACAACAAAAAATGATTCGATCTGAGAAAGGGTGAGACCGCGAATCTCGGTTGAATATTGAGTATTTCAAGCCTTTTCACGACGAAGATGGAGTTCTTTTTGGAGATGGACGTCGCGGCAAAGGACATGGTGTCCGACGTCTGGCGTCTGGCGTCTGGTGAAGCCAGGGATCGTTTGTCCAGTCAGGTCGGCAGCCTAACCGTCGGTAAGCTTGTGTTTGGATCCCGTTCTGCTCGATGTGGTAGATCACAAACAATTTGATATCGCACAAATTGATCTCAGCATCGTGCGTATGGTATTTTATATTCAGAAAATCCCAAAGTGTCTCTGTGTGGCCGTCCTATGCCACGAGAAACTCCAATCAGGCTCCTATGTCCTCTGCCTTCATGATTGAATGTCCACTTCGTTTGAACAACGAACACAACAATCGAGGACGGCTTTGCAATGAAAAATACAGCTATACTGGAGCTGAAAAAAGAAGAAAAAAACGTGCTCAGGATGAGACTCGAGTACACGCATACTCTCCCAGCAGGTGAAACGCAATTTTTTGTGAAAAATGCGTGACGCCGACTGACCAGTAATTTCGCCTGACGTGCAAAGCAGGGAGTCATACCTAAACTGGTTTGGGTAACTGGTTTGGGTACGACTCCCTGCTGGAAACTGAGCTTCCAGCCGTGTCAAATTTGGGCCTGGGAGAGTTGCAGGCTTTTTGACCGAGTTCCATTGCATCATCTTCAGCGCATTTAATGTATACATATGTGCAATTCAGAGTGCTTTACGATAAAGTGGTCCATATCTACTAGTGCTGCAAGACGTATGGCCTAACGCATTGCTGTAGCAATGCTTACCCAATTCAGTGGCAATGGTCACACTAACTGATGGACTGCTATCACTCTCCTCTCCAGCAGAGCAGCATCAGTGTCACATATTCATGAACATTGAGTATATGTAGTTACTATCCCTATACCCTAGATATCCGCTGACCATGATGACAGTTAGCACAACCTGTCTGCCGCTGCCCTAGCTGATCACGTACCCGGTCTCCTTTAGGTCCCACTTCACCGACATCACCTTGTGGTCCCCGTATACCCTTCACACACAGCACAAGCAGCAACACACGACCAGCACAGACCAGAATGGGATTAGTCATACAAAATCGCTGTACACAGCTAGAAAAGTAATACACGTACACATGTACATGTGGAACAATTCTCCGCTTAACAGTATTGCCTTTATGTGCTGAGTACTCAAATAATGAATGCATCAGAAGCGAGGGTCCCTGGCTCGAGTCCTTGGGGTGCCAGTCAACTTTTCTTGTGACCTTTACCATTACAAATCCCTCCACCTTATCAGGATCCGAATCCCTTGATACTTAAGTCGATGACCTGCACCTTCATAAGAGACTAGGATGACTTACCGGCAAGCCCTTTAGTCCAGACGCTCCTCGGGCACCTGCATCACCAGGAGTACCCTGAACATAACAAGTTAATGAAACAGCATAAAATCAATCTCACACCGGCTCTGCAGCAGTGCTACAGCAGTTGTACCGAATCAACCGGCTGCATCACAGACTTTGATGTTTCTGCCATTACCGATGTTTCGGGATGGTTTTGACGGTTATTGAGTAGCTTTCGGCAAGTTTCACCTCACACATGGATACCCACCATGTGTATATGTGAAGTAATAGTAAACATTGGGTGAACCACAATTGGCCTGACTTGGAAATGCTACCCGCAATGCTTCTCATGACCACCTTGATCGTTGGTGAGCACACAGGTGAAGTTGATTGTAGAGCAGCATACATGTATGTCAGCGTTGATTGCAGCAAGACTAATGAACAATGCATGTCGCTTACCACATCACCTTTCGCACCTGGTGGTCCTTTCTCTCCAGCATCACCTTCAAATCCCTACGCATACCAACACAGAACACCGCATTATTCCCGTAGCTGTGCAAAAGACGTTACTTCAGTAACGTCTGGCGCTAGCCAGGGTCCACACAGCTTTAATGCCGTGTGTGTGTGTGTGTGTGTGTGTTTGTGCCGTCGGCATGCCTGGCGCTATCCCGTACCTGTCCCGTACCGTACCATCAAAGACAGCTGGCCACAATATTCAAATAGGGCTTTCAAATGCAAGATCATAACGTGAAGCAACTTGGAAGAATGGGTAACGTTATGTATGCGAAGTGTATCGGGGATGCATGCAGGGCGATAGTGCAGGTTCGAATCCCAGGTTATGTCTTGAAAAAAACTAGGAGAAATGAAAAATTTATAACATCCCTATGCTTTTTTTGCCTATGTCATCAAGGTGTCATATGTTTTGAGTATAGCAACTCTTTGGAAACTGAATAGAAGATCATGAGGATTTTTCCGGTGGAAGTATGAAACATGCTGCACTGAACAGGTCTGATTCTGGCTTGCTATACAAGTATTCATTACAAATCACTGGCAATTCGTTGGCTTATGCCGTGACTGATGAAGATGATTACCTTCAAGCCAAGATCTCCAAGAGGTCCTGCGTTACCTGGCAGTCCGATATGACCCTGCATGAAACAGAAAACAATTCAACCACCAGAGGCAAAAAAATAGAAACGATGACATCAAACACTTTATACAAGCGGTAAGGAAAGTACTGCATGGCCATCTTGGATATTCACTTTCATCATGATCTTGATTCCCACATTCTTTTGTACTGCCAGCGACACTTCCCTAGTCGAACCCTACTGATTAAGTCAGATCTATTTCAGTTTGTTTGCATATGATCTAACACAAAGCTCAATGTGCAGCCAGCACAGCTTGGTCCCTTGTGGACTCATCAGCGCAGCACAGAGAAAATGAGGTGGAACCATAAAGGAATGATTTTTTTATCCAAAGCCAGATTTCAACCAGGCCCAAACAGACCTCGCCAGAGTGCTCAAATTGACAACTTGAGTCAGTGATAACAAAGTAATACAGTAATACAAAGCTCTTTACAATTCACACGACGATGGCCAGCAAATCACCAGTACACACAGCTTGACCGCAGCAGGAACTCACCGGACTTCCAGGCCGGCCATTGTCACCGGGTAGTCCTTTCGGTCCCCTCGATCCCTGTACGGGTGAACAGGAGACGATTCAACAAAGCAATACATACATCAAACATTACATGTCGCTTGGTAAGGAGTTGGAAATATGTAGACGTGCTATACGATTGCAAACTAGTGATAGGGACTGTGGAAATCAAAATTACTTGGGGGAATGTCGGTTTGCATTGTATTGACTATTGGCACACCACCCCACACCACACCACATCACAACGTGAAACAAGCATGTTGGATTTCAGGCATTCTTCTGACATTGTGAGGCATTCTTGTGACATTCTTTAGAATTCCTATTTCTCATTTTTCACAAGTTGCAATTGTGTGGCTAGCAAGGCTCTTTAGAGTCCAGCATGTGTGCAGGTGTGTATCAATGAGCACGGTTATGAACACTCGGATCAAACAGTCTCTCTAAGAGAATAGATTAAAAGTGACCATTGTCGTTGTCTTACCGGTGGGCCTTGTTCTCCAGGGAATCCCATGTGGCCCGGCAGACCCGGATGACCCATCACTCCGGGAAAGCCATACTCGCCAGCCGCTCCCTTCGGTCCTCTCTCACCCTGTGCAGTGGGTGGGCATACATGTAGAACGGTCAGCAGTGCAATGACAGTATATTTGCCATCACATGCAAGATCATAGCACAACACAGCACAGGTAACGCTAAAACACCATGGCATTGCTCTATAGGTGAAACGCCAGTCTACACGTACCATGTGAAACATCCCTATTGCTCTCCTGAAATAACACTATTACTCTGCACACGAAGCACAGAAGCCATATAATTTTTTCGACTAGGCCTTTCATTCCATTACTCTTCAGGTCGAATACAATGGTGATTAACAAGGTAGTAAGCAAGTCCTTATAACCTTCTGTGCTTCGTGTGCTGATTTGCTTTCCTCAAACCAAAAATCTATTCACTATTACTCCACAACCACATCTCACAAGGCCTAAACGACTATCGTGTTGTCAGGCAGAATGTGGTAAACTATTCCTAGAAACCTGCATGTCAGCTGGGCTCTAACTTGTATTTGCGCATAACTTTCATCATCATATCTGATGGCTGGTGTAAAATGACTCAGAAAAGCAAATGATAACTTAGCCAGAAATATGTTTATGGACAGTGTCTCAACAACACAGATCTAGGATAATGAGGCTTTGTTTGGTCAACGCTTGATTAGAAACCCCGCATCCTCGGCTAGTCTGTAATACAACTGCATGAGTAAGCAATACCATACCTCTCTGCCAGAGGGACCTGGTGGACCTGGAAGACCCTTTTCACCATCGATGCCCTGCACACAGAAACAGCAAGTAGAGCACCTTCTCAAATGAGATATTCCCCATACACAGCACGGTGAAGAAACATGTCTAGGTGGTGATAATTCAGTCAGTTTTCTGTAGACCCCAGTAGTTTCTAGCAAGGACCACTCTCTGAAAAGAGAATACTTCCTCTGCGGCACCGGAATTTCTGCACTATTTCAAAATTTTCTCAATTCAATTTTTGTCGTGTAAGTCGCTATAAATACCAAGTTACGTGCAAGCAAACAGCATAGGAGTAACAATTTACAGTAGGTAGATATTGCTGGCTCATGAACTGTTTTGTCTTGCTCACTCAGTGTCGCTCTCCGACCAAGTGATGTTGCCTCCACCTTTGCAAACTAAACGCGATTTAATGTATTCTCGCAGTCCTTTGATGAAGGTTTTCTACACGAAGAGAGCAGTAGCATGTACGTGTGTGGGTTGGCATGTCTTTTAATCCAGGTCTAACTAGTCTCCTATCGCCCACGGCTATGCCAGTCTGCCGCTAAGTGAGAGACATCCACAAAGGCATGAACTGCTTACACGCTTTCCTTGTACGCCTGGTAGTCCCTGACGGCCTTCGGGACCCTAACACATGTACACCATTGAATTCAGACAGACAGACAACAAACCTTAGGCACCCACAACTCCGCATACAGAAACTTGGCGGGTAGGGGGGAGAGAATAACATGACCGATGTATTTTAGAAATTTTTTGTTCCAGGTCAAATTGCGTAATGAGTAGTCGGCAAACCAGGCAACACACTAACCGGCATACAGACACAGTGATTAGTATCAGAGATTTTGAATTTGCGTGGAAGCATTATTCTAGTGCGAATGGAGGCTCTCTCTCTACAAATTCTGCTTCGACCATTATCATTACAAAGGCCTACCTGCACACCTTCTGATCCGCGTACACCAGCATCACCTTTGCCTCCCTGGAACACGGAAGAAAGATAAGTATCGTACTGATGAAACGTCAGGCGAAATAGCACGTCATCGTACATTTGAGATCAGCGGGAAGAAGATGACGACGTCCACTAATTTAGTATCTGTGCACACGAATCTGCTGTGTGTGTGACTCTGTGTGTCAGCTATGATATCATCTTCTGTGGTTCCATGCCTAGCATGTACGTCTGAATCATCCTGCAAAGTTTGAATGACGTAGGTTGAGCGATCGCTCCGCGAAATATACTTTTTGAAATTCTCTTCATAGTATATCTTCCACCATTGAAATTTCGAATTTCTTCAAAAAAAGTGCTGAGAGGGGTGGCTTGCAACCTCGATATGGCTTGTTCCAGGCATGCTTTGGAGCCATCTTCTGTTGAAGTAGTGGCGGGGATCTGCCCTGCAACTGCTACAACAAAAAATGATTCGATCTGAGAAAGGGTGAGACCGCGAATCTCGGTTGAATATTGAGTATTTCAAGCCTTTTCACGACGAAGATGGAGTTCTTTTTGGAGATGGACGTCGCGGCAAAGGACATGGTGTCCGACGTCTGGCGTCTGGTGAAGCCAGGGATCATTTGTTCAGTCAGGTCGGCAGCCTAACCGTCGGTAAGCTTGTGTTTGGATCCCGTTCTGCTCGATGTGGTAGATCACAAACAATTTGATATCGCACAAATTGATCTCAGCATCGTGCGTACGGTATTTTATACTGTATTCAGAAAATCCCAAAGTGTCTCTGTGTGGCCGTCCTATGCCACGAGAAACTCCAATCAGGCTCCTATGTCCTCTGCCTTCATGATTGAATGTCCACTTCGTTTGAACAACGAACACAACAATCGAGGACGGCTTTGCAATGAAAAATACAGCTATACTGGATGGAGCTGAAAAAAAGAAGAAAAAAACGTGCTCAGGATGAGACTCGAGTACACGCATACTCTCCCAGCAGGTGAAACGCAAATTTTTGTGAAAAATGCGTGACGCCGACTGACCAGTAATTTCGCCTGACGGTCATTTTCAGCAGATACTGTGTGACAAGCAGTGACCTTGGGTGTGTTAGTCGTGAACAGCTTTGGCATGCAGAACATCTGCCTCGGTCTGTATTCGTCATATCATCGATTTCGGCCGGTCACTCTGAGCTCCGCTAATGCCGGAGACCTAACAATGTCGAAACAGTTAGCTATCTGGAGATTGAGTAGGCCACATCACAGTAGTTCAGACAGTGAGTCATCCCAGGTGGTTTGTTGCAGCACCTTCTGTACAATGCTATACTACAGGCAGCAGCAGTGTTTTCCGCCTGCGCAGCCCTCTAACAGGCAGTCCATTGAGCATCCAGCCGAGCTCTCAAATAGCCTCCCGAGTGTCACATTCACAATCGTGGTACAGCAGTTTGAGATGTGCCAGGGTCCTCAAGTGGAAGCACCCAATAAACCAACTTGGTGATGCACCAAGCCACCACAGACAAGGGGATGGGAAATTATTTTGAAGCCCTAGAAAAATTCTCTTAGAAACGCCAATAGTTATCTTGTAAAGAGCGAGCGGCTCACAATACAAACACTGCATGCTAGAAGGAAAAAAAACTGTTGACAACATCTGACCTTTGGTCCAGCTACACCCGGGTCTCCTTGGCGTCCCAATGGACCTGGTTCTCCCTGGTAACAACGGCAACACAAGGAAAGAACAGCATACAAACATATTTGAAAGGATTGTAAAAAAATCACGGTTCACTTGAGATTCGGCTAGAGGTCGAGTTTTCTGCATTCGCAGGAACACCACCACCCTTTAGGATCAAGGCGCAGATGAAGCTCCTAAGTGGTGGGAGGTGAGAAGACCAGACCCGCCACAAAGTGATCAAAGACCAAAAATCCAATTCACTGCATCCATGTTTCCCTTGTGCCAGGCCACGAGTTCCCAATTAACTGTGGGATTGTAAGAAAATTAAATAAAATGAAAAGCCATACAGAGCTAATCAGTAATCACACCGCGACAGTCCATGACTACACCTGGATTGGGGAGTGTTAGTGGTAGTGCTGTGCTGGATTGAGGGATGCCAGTATGGGCAGTGGTTATGGTGAGTCACACGATTCAGACCCAACTTATCCCCTAACACGTTGCTATCCTGAGAAAATATAGGGTCAGGCGAAAGTATCGGATAGGTAAACGCACGTACACAAAGACCTTAGATAGTGCGTCCCGTAACCTACTTCAACAGATGTCCCACCGATTGACGAGAGAAGTGGAAAAGGAGAGGCAGATACGCTAACGGTCTGATCTCATTGCCGAGCATGCAAAGAATGATCCGAGTGGAGTCATAAGTCGTACTTTTATTACTCTTCAGGGCCTGTGACATGCCCCTTTGAAGCCCTGCTGTACTACACATTATAGCAGGCACAGACTGAAGCACACGAGGAGCAGCATGAAAAAAGGCAACTTTCTTCCGCACTCGCCAGGGCCGCGGATCTACCCACCTTTGCGCCTTGTATTCCCGGATTACCTTGTCCACCGCGAAGGCCTATTGAACCCTTGCACAAACAAGCAGACAGCACAGACAACACTTGAAACGTCAGCCACAGCACCATATACATTGTCAAGTTGGCATACTAACTTAGAGGACCACTCTGTGGTGCCAATATAGTGCTGTAGGAGTGGTAAGTTCACTACCTTAGCCGACTCATTTCAAGTGATAGACGGACTTGAACAGCAATGTTTTCTGTTGTTGCTTTATAACGCAAGAGAAAATAAAGAATTTAACAACAAAAAAGAATTTAACACCATCACTGGATGGTTCTTCAGCATAGACTTGTCTTACATTGCACACACTAACATTAACTATCCTGCGATGACATGGCAAAGCCTGTCAGTTAGTCAAAGAGCCCCACCCGGCAGTGAATGGCCAATTGAGCAATCCTGTCCCTCTAACTGTTCTACAAGATGGCTTACCGGTGGACCGAGAGGACCTTCCCCTCCTGGAAGACCTTTGATTCCGGGCGGGCCCTACCACACAATACAACATGCATGCATGCACGCACGCGCACACACAATACTTTATTTTGGCTAGAGAAGTGGCGTGCCTTCAAGCAACACACAGTGGATAAACACATTCACCGGATCCTAAGCACAGCAGCAGCACAGCCGCAATGGCACGTTGGTAATACTACGTGTCTAAGTAACGTGTAGTTGAGCAGTAAGACTCTGACAATATGACACTGTGCACAGCAATGCCTGCCAACAAGATTGGATCATTGAAGTAACCGGCTTACGTCCTCTCCCGCTGCTCCTATCCTGCCGTCGACACCAGGCTTGCCAGGCTGGCCCTGTACCACACGTCACATCACATAGCACATACAGACACATATACATACAATGCAATATAATGCAATACAATACAATACAACACACACATACACGCACACACGGGTAACGCTCCTGAAAAGAAAGTCTAAACAACCAGTTGAAATATGCCATGTACTATTCCATTATGTCCATCATCATTGACCAGCAACAAGACAATAGCACGGAACACGCAGCACTTCACGCAATACTTCACGCAATACTTCACGCAATACTTCACGCAATACTTCACGCAATACTTCACGCAATACTTCACGCAATACTTCACGCAATACTTCACGCAATACTTCACGCAATACTTCACGCAATACTTCACGCAATACTTCACGCAATACTTCACGCAATACTTCACGCAATACTTCACGCAATACTTCACGCAATACTTCACGCAATACTTCACGCAATACTTCACGCAATACTTCACGCAATACTTCACGCAATACTTCACGCAATACTTCACGCAATACTTCACGCAATACTTCACGCAATACTTCACGCAGCACTTCACGCAATACTTCACGCAATACTTCACGCAATACTTCACGCAATACTTCACGCAATACTTCACGCAATACTTCACGCAATACTTCACGCAATACTTCACGCAATACTTCACGCAATACTTCACGCAATACTTCACGCAATACTTCACGCAATACTTCACGCAATACTTCACGCAATACTTCACGCAATACTTCACGCAATACTTCACGCAATACTTCACGCAATACTTCACGCAATACTTCACGCAATACTTCACGCAATACTTCACGCAATACTTCACGCAATACTTCACGCAATACTTCACGCAATACTTCACGCAATACTTCACGCAATACTTCACGCAATACTTCACGCAATACTTCACGCAATACTTCACGCAATACTTCACGCAATACTTCACGCAATACTTCACGCAATACTTCACGCAATACTTCACGCAATACTTCACGCAATACTTCACGCAGCACTTCACGCAATACTTCACGCAATACTTCACGCAATACTTCACGCAATACTTCACGCAATACTTCACGCAATACTTCACGCAATACTTCACGCAATACTTCACGCAATACTTCACGCAATACTTCACGCAATACTTCACGCAATACTTCACGCAATACTTCACGCAATACTTCACGCAATACTTCACGCAATACTTCACGCAATACTTCACGCAATACTTCACGCAATACTTCACGCAATACTTCACGCAATACTTCACGCAATACTTCACGCAATACTTCACGCAATACTTCACGCAATACTTCACGCAATACTTCACGCAATACTTCACGCAATACTTCACGCAATACTTCACGCAATACTTCACGCAATACTTCACGCAATACTTCACGCAATACTTCACGCAATACTTCACGCAATACTTCACGCAATACTTCACGCAATACTTCACGCAATACTTCACGCAATACTTCACGCAATACTTCACGCAATACTTCACGCAATACTTCACGCAATACTTCACGCAATACTTCACGCAATACTTCACGCAATACTTCACGCAATACTTCACGCAATACTTCACGCAATACTTCACGCAATACTTCACGCAATACTTCACGCAATACTTCACGCAATACTTCACGCAATACTTCACGCAATACTTCACGCAATACTTCACGCAATACTTCACGCAATACTTCACGCAATACTTCACGCAATACTTCACGCAATACTTCACGCAATACTTCACGCAATACTTCACGCAATACTTCACGCAATACTTCACGCAATACTTCACGCAATACTTCACGCAATACTTCACGCAATACTTCACGCAATACTTCACGCAATACTTCACGCAATACTTCACGCAATACTTCACGCAATACTTCACGCAATACTTCACGCAATACTTCACGCAATACTTCACGCAATACTTCACGCAATACTTCACGCAATACTTCACGCAATACTTCACGCAATACTTCACGCAATACTTCACGCAATACTTCACGCAATACTTCACGCAATACTTCACGCAATACTTCACGCAATACTTCACGCAATACTTCACGCAATACTTCACGCAATACTTCACGCAATACTTCACGCAATACTTCACGCAATACTTCACGCAATACTTCACGCAATACTTCACGCAATACTTCACGCAATACTTCACGCAATACTTCACGCAATACTTCACGCAATACTTCACGCAATACTTCACGCAATACTTCACGCAATACTTCACGCAATACTTCACGCAATACTTCACGCAATACTTCACGCAATACTTCACGCAATACTTCACGCAATACTTCACGCAATACTTCACGCAATACTTCACGCAATACTTCACGCAATACTTCACGCAATACTTCACGCAATACTTCACGCAATACTTCACGCAATACTTCACGCAATACTTCACGCAATACTTCACGCAATACTTCACGCAATACTTCACGCAATACTTCACGCAATACTTCACGCAATACTTCACGCAATACTTCACGCAATACTTCACGCAATACTTCACGCAATACTTCACGCAATACTTCACGCAATACTTCACGCAATACTTCACGCAATACTTCACGCAATACTTCACGCAATACTTCACGCAATACTTCACGCAATACTTCACGCAATACTTCACGCAATACTTCACGCAATACTTCACGCAATACTTCACGCAATACTTCACGCAATACTTCACGCAATACTTCACGCAATACTTCACGCAATACTTCACGCAATACTTCACGCAATACTTCACGCAATACTTCACGCAATACTTCACGCAATACTTCACGCAATACTTCACGCAATACTTCACGCAATACTTCACGCAATACTTCACGCAATACTTCACGCAATACTTCACGCAATACTTCACGCAATACTTCACGCAATACTTCACGCAATACTTCACGCAATACTTCACGCAATACTTCACGCAATACTTCACGCAATACTTCACGCAATACTTCACGCAATACTTCACGCAATACTTCACGCAATACTTCACGCAATACTTCACGCAATACTTCACGCAATACTTCACGCAATACTTCACGCAATACTTCACGCAATACTTCAGCTGACAATTTAAAAACCAGTGATGAAAATCACGGTCTTCTAGATCACTGTCACATGTACCTTGAAGCCAGGCAGACCGTCAAATCCAGGAGGACCAGCCTCTCCTTTCTCACCCTGCATGCACATGTTAATACACACACACACGGATAAGTATGCAGACTAACACACAGACATATACTCATATGGGTGCTGTAGTGGCATGGCTCTTTGCAGTACCTTTGTAGTGAGGTCATGCAATATGGCTGTTGGTACAGAGTAAATAATGGCAGGAATAACATACTGCATTCTGATGTCTACCAGTATCCCAAAGCTACAAAGGGTAGTTGCCTCACAATCTGGCCCACCAGAGTGCTCTGTCGTCTTGGTGATGACCTTGTCTCTTTTGGAGAGGATTCTTGCCAGGTTACTCTGCAAGGAGGTGGACAAATAGCTCCGAGCGGCCACTGCAGTTGAAGATAAGACTCATGACCAGATTCATCCACCACATCGATATCCACCAGCCCATGCTGGGGCCCAGGTAGACGTCCCGAGTCACGATAAGAATACGTCCCAAGCTTGGTCTCCAGAAACCAGAGCGAGGGTGCGCTGGAGCAGCAGAGGCCAGGAGCTTGCCCGCCGATGACGATAGGATAACAGACATCACTGAATGGCCGGCCATCGGTTCGCTGGCCTTGCAAGATGCTAAAATGCCTGCTGACACAGTGCTGAGTGATAGTATTATGGCTCTGTGCTTTAGGCTTTCCCACCTTCTAATACCATGCTGTAAAGTGACTTGATGCCTGCTGGAAGAGAAGAGTCAGGGCACATTATGAGTCGTTGCCCGGATCGTCAATGGAGAAGTTCCAGGTCTTGTAATGGGACTTGAAGACCCGAAGAGGTGAACATAATTTTTTTTCTAACCGGCTTGGCAAACTTAACTTAGAGAAAATAGATCGGCCATGATGCCTGTATGTACGCAGGATCTACACGGGCAATCATGTCTGACTGACTAACTGTGGGCAAGCAACTCACACATACATGTACACGTAGATACAACGTAGCCACTATTCACTGTACCTGATCTCCTTGAGGTCCTATGTGACCATCTTCACCTGGTACTCCCTGCAAGACATTACAACATTAGTGGCACACAGATAATAAATCCAGCAATGAGTATGGTAGAGTAATAACAACACAAGCTAAACATTATACATATCTGACTAATAACTCAATCTGCAGACAGAATTGTTTTGTCCCGGCTTTGTGGACTCGTTAACGGAACACCGAAAAACTTGACTAATGCCTCGGTAGCTGCTCAGGTAGACTAATGTGGTCTAGGAAAACATCACACATGAGCATTTCGGCAGGACAAACCTTGTTTCCATTGCGGCCATGAATACCAGCATCTCCTTTTTCTCCAGGTGGGCCCTAACATCAACAGGTGATGAACAAACACAACGGGGAGGAGAATAAGCGGCAACACAAGACCAGGTTGAATCATGATGGTTGGTAATGATGTCTAGAGTTAACAGGGTCTCTCTGCCATCCAATCCAATCTGCATTTCACTACAATCTACACTGCCTTTAACACCGTCACGGAATCCTCAGGAGAATTCGCCTGATACTATGCCAACATACATAGATGCTTCAAGAACCGGCAGCTACTTGCATGACACAAGTAGACCAACTATCTCAGCTGCAATATAGACACATCCACAGAGATGTATAGAACACACAGAGATGTATAGAACACACAGAGATGTATAGAACACACAGAGATGTATAGAACACACAGAGATGTATAGAACACACAGAGATGTATAGAACACACAGGGATGTATAGAACACACAGAGATGTATAGAACACACAGGGATGTATAGAACACACAGGGATGTATAGAACACACAGAGATGTATAGAACACACAGAGATGTATAGAACACACAGGGATGTATAGAACACACAGAGATGTATAGAACACACAGGGATGTATAGAACACACAGGGATGTATAGAACACACAGGGATGTATAGAACACACAGGGATGTATAGAACACACAGGGATGTATAGAACACACAGGGATGTATAGAACACACAGGGATGTATAGAACACACAGAGATGTATAGAACACACAGGGATGTATAGAACACACAGGGATGTATAGAACACACAGGGATGTATAGAACACACAGGGATGTATAGAACACACAGGGATGTATAGAACACACAGGGATGTATAGAACACACAGAGATGTATAGAACACACAGGGATGTATAGAACACACAGAGATGTATAGAACACACAGGGATGTATAGAACACACAGGGATGTATAGAACACACAGGGATGTATAGAACACACAGGGATGTATAGAACACACAGAGATGTATAGAACACACAGGGATGTATAGAACACACAGGGATGTATAGAACACACAGGGATGTATAGAACACACAGGGATGTATAGAACACACAGAGATGTATAGAACACACAGGGATGTATAGAACACACAGGGATGTATAGAACACACAGGGATGTATAGAACACACAGGGATGTATAGAACACACAGGGATGTATAGAACACACAGGGATGTATAGAACACACAGGGATGTATAGAACACACAGGGATGTATAGAACACACAGGGATGTATAGAACACACAGGGATGTATAGAACACACAGGGATGTATAGAACACACAGGGATGTATAGAACACACAGAGATGTATAGAACACACAGGGATGTATAGAACACACAGGGATGTATAGAACACACAGGGATGTATAGAACACACAGGGATGTATAGAACACACAGGGATGTATAGAACACACAGGGATGTATAGAACACACAGGGATGTATAGAACACACAGAGATGTATAGAACACACAGGGATGTATAGAACACACAGGGATGTATAGAACACACAGAGATGTATAGAACACACAGGGATGTATAGAACACACAGAGATGTATAGAACACACAGGGATGTATAGAACACACAGAGATGTATAGAACACACAGGGATGTATAGAACACACAGGGATGTATAGAACACACAGAGATGTATAGAACACACAGGGATGTATAGAACACACAGGGATGTATAGAACACACAGGGATGTATAGAACACACAGGGATGAGCTGGACGCACTGTACCTGTATTCCATCTTCACCATCACCACCAGACCAGCCCCTGTCGCCCTGCACACGAGTAGACACACATCCAAACAACACACAGGAACCAAGCAAGTACACACTCACACAACATCAACGCAGCCAGCCAGCGCTGAGAATGTACACTGGCTGGGGCCTACAACATCAACGCAGCCAGCGCTATGTATATACAGTGACCGGGATCTACTTCAACCCAGTGCGGTACAGTACACAATACAACCAGCCTAGCTCTCCCATACTCAAAACAAGCACATGACGTCAGTCAATAGCTAGAGGTGCCAACAAACGTTATCACACTTAAGCATTTTTAAACATTTTGCATCCTTCGCAGGCAGGCATAGTGGGATGGTCTAAGACCATGATTGAGAAACAGAGGGTACCAGGTTCAAGTCCTGCTTGGAAGCGGAAGGAATTTTTCCAGCCGTGCTGCGACCCACAGTTAATTGGGAACTCGTGGCCTGGCACGAGGGAAACATGGATGCAGTGAATGGGATTTCGGTCTTTGACCACTTTGTGGTGGGTCTGATCTACTCACCTCCCACCGCTTAGGAGCTGCATCTGCGCCTTGATCCAAGAGGGTGGTGGCGTTCCTGCGGATGCGGAAAACTGGGCCTTTGGCCGAGTCTCACGCGAACCGTGAAATTTTTTTTTTTTTTTTTTTTTTTTTGCATCCTTCACATTTACAAAGCAAGGAAATTTGAGGTTCGGCTTATCGGCAAATGATAGAAGAGAAGCAGTGTTAATCGAGTTCTGGACATTTATGACATTTAATTTTAGACAGTGGGTCAGAGATAGGATGATGGAAATGAGACTGTAACAGCAAACATTAGGAGCTAGCCTCCCACTCAAGTTATGTCACATTGTTCAGTGAATTTGGGTAAAGAGCACATTAGCCTAAACATCTGCATGAATGAAACCTGACAGGGCAAGGCAAAATAGTAGAACTAGGGCAAGGTAGGGCACGAGCAACAACACAGGGTAACTCACTTGCCTTTCTTCCCTGCGGGCCACGTTCACCTTTCACACCGGCCTCACCTCGGCCACCCTGTAAACAAAGTCAAAATAATCCGGGATCAGAGCAGAAGCAACCAAAGACAAGAAGCAGCAGCAGCAGGAACAACAGCAGCAGGAGGAGCAGCAGCAGCAGCAGCAACAGCAGCAGCAGCAGCAACAACAGCAGCAACAACAGAAGCAGCAGCAACCGGCAACAGCAACAACAGCAGCAGCAACAGCAGCAACAGAAGCAACAACAGCAGCAACAACAGCAGCAACAACGACAGCAGCAACAGCAGCAGCAGCAGCAGCAACAGCAGCAGAGATAGTTTTCGGGGTCAAGAGCTAAACCTAGAACACACAGTACCAATTGATGTAAACTGCCTATACACAATAGTCAGTGGTGGATCCAGGATGGGTTCGAGGGGTTCGAGGGGTTCCGCGGAACCCCATAAATTTTGTAAATGTACTACTGGCGACTGTACGCATATGTATGTACATGTATCAGCTATTCATTTTTGACTAAACTGAACCCCCCCCCCCCCCCCTTGTAGAGATGGCTGGATCCGCCCCTGATAGTCGTTGGCTGGTATTGATGATGTTGTGACCCTATATATGTAGATAGTTAGTAAGCATGTAACTACCGGAAGTAGCGAAAACAAGGTGCAGAAAAGGATCCACGCACACATAACTATATAGATGTGAAAAGCACGTACCAGTATACCATGTACACCAGGGACACCTTGATGACCTTGCCGTCCACGATGACCCTATCCACAGCATGACAGCAACAGTAAGCAACGCAACAGTGTTACCCACACAGGCACATACCTCGTGCTGTGCTCTGATGACGAATAAGCCAAAAAATCAGATCTACCGGACATCGTCTAGAGATGAAGTATAGAGCTTTTTCAAGGACCATGCCCGCCAGCGGCGATCACCCCGAGATTGAGGTGACCAGGTCGCATGTCAAAACATATTGAAAAGTATACGAAATGTGACAGGTTCGTCTCCACCAGCGCTTTCTGAAGCTTGTTCTTTTGTTGCCCACGCCACGGAAGGGCTTCCTGGCAACTGCTCTGACTCAACACGAGTGTCGGACATCAAGTGGAGCACCATTCTAGTGCTTCTTCCACCTGCATGCATCCATGGCCATACAAAGTGAACGCTTCCATGCATCCACTCCCATACAAAGTGAACATGAACTGGGCTTCGCCTGTTCTCCAGCGATTCAAAATTTTCCCGCGCCTGATCCCAAAATGTGACCGTTGGTCCAACCTTTAAAAAAGCTCTATTGGCTTACCCGTGGACCAACAGGACCATCCAAGCCAGAATCTCCGGGCTCACCGATCAGACCCTGAGAGGAACAGAGACAAAGAATAATGATATAAAACATTAGACTATTTACCAACAAGAACACAAACAGTGTACTTTAATGGATGGTTGGGAGATGTGCCACAGCATCTTCCAAAAAAACATTTAAAAAACTGTACTATTAAGATGGTGGAACTTGGGTGGTGATATTGAAGACGTTAGCTGGTCCTAGCATTGGACCTCGGGCTTCCAACCGAGTTAGTCAGGTGTCAGTCAGCCGGCAGGAAGCACATGATCCAGCGCTAGGAGCAGCCAAGTTCTTCACAAGAAAACTGCCGATAATTACAAGTAAGAGGCAGCCATAACAAGAAAAGCGATCCAAGCTGTAGCAAGCTAAAGCAAACCTTTGGTTCAGAAAACACTGGACTTGGAAAAACTCCAAAACTATATTACATGTAGCATGACGGTACAGTGCCTGGATACAAATAATAGCTGCATGTCCAAATTGCCTAGTTTAGACATGTGATGTAGAGACACTAAAAGCACAGGGAGAGAGAGAGGGAGAGAGAGAGAGAGTGAGAGAGAGAGAGAGCACACACATACCTTGACACCGTCTTTTCCTCGCAAGCCAGCTTTGCCACGACGGCCTGGTTTACCCTGGAGTTGCCAACCCATGACAGAGCAACAAACATCAAGACTGCCATGACATGCGCTGGCACGATGAAATTCATATGCTGTAAACATGACTAAAATCCATTCAAAAGGATGGAGCATCTTGCATTTGACCAGAAGTGGATCAACGTTTGGCCAGGATATGTTAACTACAGGCTTAACATGAATAATGTACCAAAACTCATTCCTGCTCAAATCAGTATTCGGTTTTGAGCCTGGCATCAGGTAGGTTTGAGCTACTTTAAAGATTGTAGCTGGCAAATCTAGGTAAGCATTGAGCAGACGAGACCGGTGGATAAAGAAGGACATTGGCCTTCAGAAGTATCATACACATGAGCCATGGACATGTACAGGGAGAATTGAACACATTCCAACACACAGTGATGATACACGAATGAACCATGCCTCGGACCGCATCCAGTCGGCCCGAAGTGGTAAACTATACCTTTTCTCCTTGGGCACCGTCATCGCCTTCAATTCCGGCCGGGCCTTTCGGACCCTGACAGGACACAGCATATGCAGCACACAGGGAGAATGACAACCAGCTGCAGAACTAGGACGGAGTGCAAACATAGGGCAATGTGCAGAGTACGGTAGACTACTGGATACGCTCTCCAATGTATTCACCATAATGCTACCCGGCCTCCTTCAGATCCAGCTCTCAGCAAACAAACGGTTAGTGCACTATGACTTCTCAGATCCAGCTCTCAGCAAACAAACGGTTAGTGCACTATGACTTCCTTCACTCGCACTCATAATTACTTACATCTAGTCCTGTTGCACCTGCTGGGCCAGGATCTCCACGAAATCCCTACAGAGAAAACAGGACATAAAAAAGCATAGACAAGTTCCCTCTGCTCCGAGACCTGAGTCACAAGACTGATGCTAAGGGCTCCTAAATGGTGTAAAGGGGATACTATTCACGAAACGAGTACCATGGAATCTCCAAAGAACAACACTGAAAAGACAAACTTTAGCTAAACAAAACTAAATGAAGTGCATTTTGACTCTGTTTTGTGTAATATCTGCACATTCACTTTATATGATGTCTGAATAACACTCCCTGCTGTTGCAAACTAATTCCATCGGTCCCTTGGTGCTTGTCTTGAAGAAGACGTGTTTGATTGTCACGTGATTCTCAATGGTCTGTTTGATCCTGCAGTCTTGATACGACTATGCTCCGTGCAGTACATGCAAGGCAGCGCTCCGTCACCATCATTATCTAAGCATGTCACACCCTCTGAGGTAGCAGCAATGTCTACTGCATCGTCTTCTGGGCATGTCAATGAAAACATTGAATGAAAACTCAAGCAGGATGGAGGAAAGACAGCAAATGAACACAAACGAGCAACAGTGATGATGGCCAGAACAGAAGACTTTCACAGGAGAAAGCCATAAATACAATCCTAGGGAGTGAAATGATGTGAGCCAAAGCTGAGGCAATACTCTAACTGCCATTATACTCCACCGTACCTTCAAGCCATCGTCTCCTCTCTCTCCTTGTTTGCCATACAAGCCATTATCTCCCTTGGAGCATCAGAAGCATTGCACAAACCATACCGACACAGAGCCAGAGGTATAATTGAACCAGAATGATGGTAGTCCGAAGACAATAATGCATGACAAACTTCAGGGCAGAATTGCGCATCATGTAAGCATAGCCTGGTTGATGATGCAGAACTGACTACACACCTGTCTCATCTTCGTTACATTGTCCATGCCAAGACGTAAGAACAATTTCTGAACTTTTCCCAGCCATAGATATGATGCCATTTGGAATACATTTGGCCAGCTGACAACATTTATTCATATACTAAACCAGTGCCAATTGGAATCATCTTACTGCGGATACGTATAGTACACTTCAACACACTACACATGTGCATTCAGAGTATGTAAAATCCAATCATGCAGTAGAACATGTCATACTTTTGCACCGTGCTCTCCTGGAGGGCCGTGTTCACCTCTAACTCCCTGCACAGTCAGAAAAAATCACACAACCACTAAACCACTGAGACCTTTTTAAACAATCCCAAACACACAACCACTGAGAACTTTAAACAATCATAAACACATGATCATTGAGAACTTTACTGAAACAGTCCAACACACAACCGCTGATAACTTTTCTAGATCAAGACAGGTCGAAACTGAGCAGGCTTTTGAGGTTTCAAACAGGCTTGCCACTTTTACACACAATCGGAAATAGGGCTTCACAACTGCAAGCCCAGAAGTATGGGGCTCCCCGGCTACATTCAATTCAATAGACCGTGCGCTCATCAGCATTAGAATATGTGAAGCCAATGACAGCTGAAGCATGGATAAGTGAGAATGAAGTCAAAGGACCTGTTTGAAATTGGCATTCGAACTATGCCCATCTGCTATAACTTTACCCCCATATTTGTATTTATTCAACATTTCCTGGCTCGTCAAATGCCTGCCAAGGACAATGAATGTGAAATGAAGGGTGATAGCCAACCACGGCAACTATCCGAAACAGTAAAAAATATGCACAAGCAACACTGGATTAATGCCATAGACATCTCTAAAGCATACCTTTGGGCCGGGTACCCCCGTTAAGCCTGCTTCGCCTTGTTGACCCTTGAAGCCCTGCACATACAACGGCAGAATGGTCGAGTGAAATTCATGAGCAAGTGCATAAGAAGGTGAGCAAGTGAGCTCAGTAGTGAGATTGTGATCAAGCTAGCACAAAGATCCTAGACACACAAGCACACACACACACACACACACACACACACACACACACACACACACACACACACACACACACACATGCACACACACACACACACACACACACACACACACACACACACACACACGAACGGTTGTGACAAGCAATATTCCTATCACTTACAGGTTCCCCCTTCTTGCCTTGTTTGCCCATAGCACCAGTATAGCCCTGGAAATCACAGATACAACACATCAGTGAGAGCTAAACAAGGTATGTTCCATTGCAATTGGCAATCCAACAGACAGCAGTAGCCCAAAATGTTCCCACTGCCAGCGGTGAAATGATCCAAATGTCGGTACAATAATAAATCATGCAAAATGAGGAGCAGTGCTGGAGCACAAGACTGGAGTAAGGGCAGTTTGAAAAAGAGTGGACCACCCTCGGTTAGCAGACTGGACATACCACCAACACTGTTGTACCATATCAGGTAAGTTCCTTGCTCACGTACTCACTACTGTGTGCTTTTAAAATTATCTTTTAGATCAGCCTGGACTGAACTGCAAGTATAGACGCCAGTGGGAAAATTTAAGATGAAAGTTATTGCTTGAGTACGAGACCAGGGTGGGAGTTACTTCGAAAGTTCGAAGTACTTAAAAAGTGTTAGACCTGTCCAGTATTTACAGTAATGCAGTGGACACAGACACAGACCCGTCCTTACAGCAACAACATGACCCTGTTACACGGTTTGCTAAAAATAGCTTATACTCTCCAGAAAATCCAGTGATGGTACTGCTGAACACTCCCTGGACTTGCTCGGCTAAACCAAGTAACATGTGAGCAAAGAGCCTGGAGCTCACTGGAGTTGCTCTAAACCAAGTAACCAAGGTAACATGTGAGCAAAGAGCCTGGAGCTCACTGGAGTTGAATGCACAACTGTTACGCCGCTCTCACTCGCATTTACAACAACCTACACGTACTCTAAGAGCCTGAGGATTAGTGTGGGGTGTGCCAAACATTTGGTGGAAGCTTTGATTGTCCATACAATGGCATACCAGGAAACGTTCAGCTAGAAGATTCATTTCACTACTTGACAGCTGCAAATATCCGTGACCCTACAACATGGCTTTAGAATCTGCAAATGTGGTGTGCCAAACAGTGCAAGGTAACTACAGAACGTGTACCCGTTGCGGGACATATGCGTGGAGAAAATCACTGCAGATCTATAGAGCGACATACGCGTGGTCCATCTGGTCCGCCTTGGCCAGTCGCACCTTTGAATCCCTTGCGACCCTGTCCACGGAAAGGAGGCACACAGAGCAAAGTACACAGCTACGCATCGATACTAGGAAAGAAAGCGATTCAATTTCCGGCCCGTCAGTGTTGGCAGTGCAATCAGTATGTGTGTGTGTATGTGTGTGTGTGTGTGTGTGTGTGTGCGTGTGTGTGTGTGTGTGTGTGTGTGTGTGTGTGTGTGTGTGCGCGTGCAGGTGTGTTTGTGCGTGTGAGTGAGAGAGAGAGAGAGAGAGAGAGACAGAGAGAGAGAGAGAGAGAGACAGAGACAGAGACAGAGAGAGAAAGAGAGAGGAAGAGAGAGAGACAGAGACAGAGAGACAGAGAGAGACAGAGAGAGAGACAGAGAGAGAGAGACAGAGACAGAGAGAGAGAGAGAGAGAGAGAGAGAGAGAGAGAGAGAGAGAGAGAAAGACGGAGAGAGTGCGCAGACAGCCCTCCTGTTCACTACCATACATACCATCGGTCCAGGATGGCCGGGTGGTCCAGGTCTGCCAGTCTCTCCCTGTGACACACACCATCAGCAGGCACGCACACAGTATACACAGTGTTCGTAGAAGGTTGGATCTGCCTACACATCAGTACAAAGGGGTCCACAGTGAGTACCTTTCACAGAGCTGTATGCTATGCAAATACAATCAGGAAAGCAATTGACACCAGGCACGCCACACACAGGATACTCACAACAATTCCAGCACGTCCCTGAACACCTTCGGGACCCTGTGAGCCTTTCAGACCCTGCGAAGAGAAGAAGCATGCCAAAGAGAACACTTGGCCTGTCAAAAAATGCTATGGCATCATAAGAAAATCCATTAGAACAAGCACAGAGCTTGAACCAGAGCTTATCGCAGTTAACACTATTTAAAGTGAGCCTGAATGCCCTGCGTTGGTACTATTCTGGATTAGAAAATGCTAAGAAACCGTATTGAATTACTAGCTAGTTTCCCCGCAGGAAGGCCATGAGTAAAGAGAGCAATGGTACGACATAGAGCACCCACTCAGTCACAGATGGCTACATGCATCCCCTAACATACCTTTACGCCATCCAGTCCCAGACCGCCTGTCTCGCCAAAATCACCCTGTTCAAGAGACCAGCAGAAGTAGTCATAAACAGCAACATTAGGTGTACACTCAGCGATGGGGCTAGACAGAAGGAGTCAGTAGCCAGTACACTAAGCCATGGCCATCCCTATGCTTAGCTCACAACATACTACAAGTGCAGAAGCTCCATGAAATCAATTGAGTGGAAAGCAGGGCACTACCACGTCCGATTATACCAACCCAAAAACGTATCGGCCGCATATACAACGTCAAAACACCTTTGCTATTGCGTACCCCACTTCAAACGACCCCAACACCACAGTGCCTGCTTCAATCTAACACGTGTTACCTCCTAATTACGATGCACATACACGTGGCTGCATTCACTGCACTACACACTGTATACTGTAAAGTGAGAAACTTTCGCTAGAGATTAAATTTCGCTATTTTCGCGACCATCACACATTCGCAAATATAAATCGCTGCAAACCTCTCCGTGCATTGATTGTAGACAGTACAAGATCCGACTGAAGAGATAGAATCGCGAACGTTTCCCAACGTGAACCAGTCCGATTTATGGAAAACGCTAAATTTGCACACCGCGAAAGTTTGTCGCTTTACAGTACTGCATATAATACAAACCCCATGGTATGGTCAAGCACGCAGTGGGTACCAGCATCACAAAGACACACCCTCTGCATAAAACATTGATGGCAAAGGTCACGATGACTTACGGCTGGCCCTGGACCACCCTTCTTGCCAGGTGTCCCTGGTAGTCCTGGATCTCCCTATCAGTAGCGACACACAGAGAGTAGCAGGTATAGATGGCAAATACTCGTACTCCGCAATACAAGTGTACAGACACATGTGTGCACAGCAAGTTCCCGTCCATGTACTGCTTATTGCACAAGTCATCATCTACACAGTGGATCAATAAGTTATTATTCCCAGTCCACTCGCCGTGATGGATGGGTGTACTCTGCACAAGCAGCTGACGGCCGGTAAACTTACCACAGGACCAAATAGGCCACGGAATCCCCTCTTGCCGTGTAATCCTTTGTCTCCCTGGGCACAGTGACAAGCAAAATCAGAAACACACAACAGCAAAGCAAATCATGAACTGACAGCTGAGTGTGTAAGTTATATGAACAACCACACTCCACAATACTTTACATCATAACACGGAAAATCTTACATCATCATCATCATCAAAGCAAGTGGTCGCTTTGCTGAAAATTCTATGATCGATCTCAACCAGCTGCAGTTGAGCTTGCACACCATAAAAGAAATACTTCACACCAGACTGGGTAACAGGTAAATGGCTGCTTCAGAGTGTGTGGATTCTTAGAAAAACACTCCGCATACTCCTCTGGATGAGAACACACAAAGTAGAGTTAAAATGCTGAGACGTTATATTTCTCGCCGGCCGAGCGGAGCGAGAGAGGCGAGAAATGATTTCTCGCGCAACAAATTTTTTTTTGCTAATATGGAATCTGATGTTTTCTCTTTTTGTTGCTGTTCTTTTTGCCTGACTCCTTCAGTCAGTTTTTTGTGTCTCACCAGTGTCAGTCACATCTGGCTGCGGCCTACTACCCTCACTCTGTGTGCTCCTGCCTCTGTTGTCTGGGTCCATGTCGTTATGTCGGTGTATGTGGAGCGAGAAACTGTAATTAATGGGATTTCTGAAAACTGACAATTCTCCTAACATATCCATGAGGCAGTATCATGCTTAAGGCGTGTGGTACAGACAATAGGGCTTACCTTGTCACCTCTGGCACCGTTCGGACCCGGGTCACCTTTAGCACCCTTGGGACCCTGCATTGACAGTACGACACACACAGGCGAGCAGCAGTTGGGACACATTGTTACAATGGATGCGACAAGCTGCTTGCTCAGAGCAACACTGCAGCTGAAAAATAACTCTACAGAGGCCATCATCGAGTTAACAAAGCATTGATTAATGGTGAAACACCAACCTACACAGTGTATAGATGGAGTATGCTGCGTCGGTATAGCATGTCTCCATGCTCACCAACTTCATCTAGCTTCATGTACAGAGTAGAACCTTACCGGCGGTCCTGGATGTCCCTGTAAGCGTATTCCGTGTTCACCGAGATATCCACGCTCACCCTAACAACACACATACACACATATACACACATACGCATACACATGCACATATTTTAATAATAAAATGAACATCGTTCATTCACTCAATCGGATCATCCACTATCTACGGATGAGCTGTGTTTCCACGAACAGTTGTCTGGAGGTTGCACAATATCAGGATATCAACGGAATTGTCCTCGCTATGGAGAATGGTGGTGATGTGCAAGTGTAGTGGGTCGGCTGAGAGCACTTTGTGGAGTTGTTGTCAGGAGTTTGAAAAGGACAGCAGAGTGGTGAAGTGAGTGATTTTTACCAAAGCTCAAGTTAGAATATCTTACCGGAAAACCTCTCTCTCCATTCCTGCCTCGTATTCCTGGTGCACCCGGAAGCCCGGCTGAACCATTGCGTCCCATCGCACCCATGGCACCTTTCATGCCATTCTAGAAAAAGAGTATGAAAGAAAAGAAACACATAATAACATTATATGGTCAACAACATTCGAATCAATGAATTTCTCTATCTACGGTAGTACCTTTAGAGAATGCCAAAGTCAAGAGAGACGAGTTTTCAGGAGTTGTCGTTTTGGTGCACAGAAATGCAAAGAAAAGAACAGGGAAAGAAGAGTTGATCACTCTGCAGATCCGTAAAGTACATGATGCTGTCTGAACGATCAGTCAATCTACTTGCTTGTAGCCTGACTTCTCCTTAGATCTGCTCTGGCTATGTGACGTTCTGATGTACATACGGTCAACCTTGCCCATAACGACCATCGATCGATCATGCATGAGAAACGAGTCGATATTCATGAGTTGTCGTTACTCGAGAGGTTGAAAGTGTGCAGTCAAATGGTCACTAAGTCTGAATATTGTCTTGTTATTTACGAGGTTGACTGTGTAAGTATGTACGGATGGATTGGCGTTAATTTCAGGGTTTGGACCTCTCGCGTGATACAACGCCATTTTAACGCCCATGAATCACAGAGAAAGACTTCCACTCCTGGCAAAAAAAGTGTACAATTTGTGCAGGATAATACGTTTCCACTGTAATACTAATACTTGAGTAGCACTGAGACGAATAGACTATGTACCTGCACTCTGATGAAATAGAAATCGAATTGTATAGCCCGAGTGGGAATGCGTATGTGCGAATTCTAACCTGTACTCTGATGATAATGTGCATGAAACTGAACATGTCTTTAGGCTTGGTTTCCAACTTTCCATTTAAAACAACAGTACATGCACTAGCTTTGATACAGAGAGAGAGAGCATTTACCAGTTCAGGCGGGGCTATGGACAAGTTGTACGCTGAGTGGCAGGTGAGCGACGACCATTGTATGTTGCACGTGGTGCTGGCAAGATCACTTTCATCCCCCACCACGATAGTGCATAGGGCGTTCTGTCGCGCACACATAAACAACCAAAGGCAGAGAGGGAGCAATGAAGAATTACGAACCGCTGGGATGCACTGAGTTGAGCAACAATTACTCCCTACTGTAAGCCAGTTGCATTTCTAAACAGATTTCATAGCCGGCTGTAATGCGGATGTGCAATTCAGGTTCACATGTGGCATAGAAAGAATGGAAAGTAGAGTGAAAACTGTCTAAGCCGACCGTTCATGAGACCTTACACATGTGGTCCCTGTGTGTCAGGTGGTCTTCTTATCCGGTGTCATTCGCCATTTGACTGGAAATAGCATCCCTTGGTTCTACTTGTAGTGGTCTTCCAGGACAGGTGGTCGCCTCACTAGAGTAGTCACCTCAACACATTTTACTGTGCTTCTATTTGAAGTACATGTTTTGGTATGTGAATTAGTTCCATCACCACCACCACCCTCTTGTTAGAGCCGATTTCCACTACGGTACCGTGAGTGCCGTGTCGTGAGTACCAATGGTGATTTGCTCATGGGGGGGGGGGGGGTAGTTTTGGCGCGAGTTTATTCCGTGGCTCGTGCCGTACCACGCCGTGGCTATTCTGGTGCCGAGGGCCACTGGGGGGGGGCATGCCGTGGTATTCCGAGAGGTCAAATGCAGTGATTAGTACAATTTAGGTATTTTACTACTCCCTGATAGGAAGTCAAACAAAGTTTTTTTTCTTTCTTTGGTATTTGTGGTGCGAAGTTTTTTCTGCTTTTGGCTTTTCGATTAGTTGATTTTTGAGCTTTCTCCAATCACCGCGCCGTGGGTATTCTGGTGCCGAGGGCCTCTGGGGTGGGGGGGGGGGGTGGGGGTGGCATGCCGTGGTATTCCGAGAGGTAAAATGCAGTGATTAGTACAATTTAGGTATTTTACTACTTCCTCCGTTAACAAAAACTTCGTGATGGATTTTGATCGATACGAAAACGCTTAGAACAGGTCAAGAACAGTTTGTATCAACTGCAAATCACTGGACGAAGGTGATTCAGCCTATGTACAGCGTCTTTACAAGAGAAACTGTTGGTGGAATGAGCAGAGAGTTCAGTTTGCGTCGCTTTCGCTCGACTCATTTTTGACCTGCGTCGCTGTCGTCATCTGCTGCACGCGAGTCGTCATCTCTCTCTCGAGTCGTTGTTCAGCTCATTTCAGCCTTGCCTCGGCTTCTTTGATCACGCTCCGCTGACCTTGATGTCGCCGTCGTTCAAGTAAGCAGGCTTAAGCTGCGTGATCCGCCGCGATGGTAATTACTCGTTTCCACCAGGGAGTCGTGAAAAATATTTTACGACTCACTGGTTTCATCTTCGCTCTCCAGAACTCCGCGGAACGAGGAGTAAAGGCAAAGCCAAACTGATTCCATTTTCTCTAATGAATACCCCTGCCAGCACTGAACGGCAGCGGCTAGCAAGTCCAGTCGACTTTCTTTAGCTACGAGACTCGCATCGGACTGCAGACTTCTGAAAGAATGCACGGTCATCAGCATTCGTATCTGGGCTTTGCGCAGGTTGAACAAGAACTTGAGTTCAGAATTATTTTCATTGTGCCGTGCGATTGGAGCAGCTCCTTGTGCACTCGCTCATTGTGTGGGCTCGCTGCTCCGTTTTATCGCTCTCTATCACTCTCCAACTTACTCAGTGCTAAAGTGGTAGAGAGGTCAAGCAGCGCAATATCTCCTCGGAGAAGTGGTATTTTAGTTTCGCTCGCCATGACTGTCATCACCTATGTTTCCACAGCGCAACCATCGATTCCGCTAGGCTTGTTGTGAAAGGTCGCTTTCCTTGTATCGTATCTCTTTCATGGCATGCCAGGGAAGGCCAAGAAAGTGATTGCGACTCATTTCACGGCAGTTTGTGCCTAAATCAGCCCCTCAAAAATCCATCACGAAGTTTTTGTTAACGGAGGAAGTACTCCCTGATAGGAAGTCAAACAAAGTTTTTTTCTTTCTTTGGTATTTGTGGTGCGAAGTTTTTTCTGCTTTTGGCTATTCGATTAGTTGATTTTTGAGCTTTCTCCAATCACCGCACCGTGGCTATTCTGGTGCCGAGGGCCTCTGGGGGGGGGGGGGGGTGCATGCCGTGGTATTCCGAGAGGTCAAATGCAGTGATTAGTACAATTTAGGTATTTTACTACTCCCTGATAGGAAGTCAAACAAAGTTTTTTTCTTTCTTTGGTATTTGTGGTGCGAAGTTTTTTCTGCTTTTGGCTTTTCGATTAGTTGATTTTTGAGCTTTCTCCTATCATCTCCCCCGCTATAGCACAATTTTCCCTCCAGACCAAGTCAGAAATAATTGATAAAAATGGTGATCCGGCTTCAAGCACGTACTGTGGGGTGCACGCGACCCATCCAAATCGTCGGCACGGCACTCACGGTACGGTAGTGGAAATCGGCCCTAACCACGTATTAGTATGCCTAACAAAAAAAATACCTCTCTTGGATCACGGCACGCCAGTGGGTGTCCGATACCCAAATGTAGTCAGTGCCTTACCTCGGGGTGAGTCCAGTTTTCCGTGGCTAGGCGAAAGTCGGCGGAGTTGTTAACGGTGCCGACAGCAAAGAACGGGTCCGGCCGGCATTCGTTACCGTGATAGATCAACACACCGATGTTGTTGTTGATACCGGCGGAGAGCACCACAAGCTCGTCCTCAAGCAGAACGTCCATGTCCACCTGGAACTGCAGCGTGATGTCCTGTGTTGCGTCCAGCGGATCCCTCCTCCAGGTGATGTAGAGCGAATGGTCGCTGACTACCGCAGTCACACGTATATAACCCGAGTTGTCAGCTATAGCAAATAAATACGTATTGAATGGATTGGCCAGCGTGGAGTAATTCACTCGGGCGAGTACAGAGAAGTTGCTCTCCAGGAGATCGCCGGGATAGTAGTGGAGAAACGGCAACGGCAGGACGCTGCGGACTTGGATCAGAGAGCTGTCGAGGATACCATTGTTTGTTATATCCGTGTATGTCATTATGGGTTGTGTTGCTGCACAGGGTCAAGATGAACACACACCAGCACCAGCACATACCAGCACCAGCACACAAACACAACAGTTAGCACAGCTTGAACACAATAAAACAAGGAGAGTACAGACAACTTGATCTGAAATTAAAATACACTGAAGACGTCCAAAAAGAAAGCGGGTAACTGCTGTTGGAATAGTGCTGGGGAATGTACTTGGCGCACAGCTCTCACACACTCTCAAGACAAAACAGTGTGGTTTGTCTCCAATGATGTGTGGGTGTGTGTGTGTGTATGTGTGTGTGTGTGTGTGTGTGTGTGTGTGTGTGTGTGTGTGTGTGTGTGTGTGTGTGTGTGTGTGTGTGTGTGTGTGTGTGTGTGTGTGTGTGTGTGTGTGTGTGTGTGTGTGTGTGTGTGTGTGTGTGTGTGTGTGTGTCTAAGACACCTCAGTGATATGTGCATGTTTACTTAGGTCACATGATCATGAGCTGCCAGTATAAACTGGTTACAACTCACCATAGTACGCGTAGGGGACGTGTGTGTTGCTCCCTACATGGGTCTCATGCTTAGTGTGTGTGTGTTGCTCCCTACATGGGTCTCATGCTTAGTGTGTGTTGCTCCCTACATGGGGTATCATGCTTAGTGTGTGCTGCTCCCTACATGGGGTCCCATGCTTCTGCATGCAACACTACCATAATTACACCTCACATAAGGCTATGGAAGGTCTCAAAAGTGGGCTTGACAGGGTGGCCAGGTGACTGGTAACCAGGGAGTAGTAAAAAGTAAAAATAGATATTTTACTACTACGTGCCAGTAACAATACAATGCACAGTCACAGTGGCTTTGAGTGGGAATGCAACAGTCACAATGGCTTTGACTAGTTTGAGTGGGAATGTGACATTGTGAGGTCACAGTGGCTGTGAGTGGGAATGTGAACTTTGCTCCAAGCAGTTCCAAAAGCTGCAGTGGCTGTGTTGCAAAGAAAGCATCTCACAATCTCTCTAGTAGTAGTAGTACACCATCATGATCACTAGCCAGTCAAAGCCAGGCAATGATGGCTGCAGGTACAACAATCATGTATTACCAGGATTATCAGTTGGGCAATTGTTGCCCATGATGGCTAGTTTATCTGTGTTATCTACAGTGTGTTGAGGCTGTGACTTGCTGTCATACTCAGCTAGCTGGACAGGGTCAGGAGCCATTCAGAACAGTTGAACTGGTGAACCCATCAAAACTGCTACAATGTCATGCAGCCACTACCTGTTACCACACAGTGGATTGTATACACATTGTGTATGTGTGGCCTAGATGACTGAGCTTGCTGTCTACAGCATTGCCATTGGGTATCTTGTTAGTCTACACAGGTCTACCTGTCTTGCTACACCACACTTGTCTTGCTACACCATGGCATATCTATATTGCCTTGCACTGTTATCATCACAACAATTATCTTGGTCTAAACCATGTGCAGCACCAATGCAATGGCAAAGACAGGTTGCAAAACTGATGTAGATCTAAATAGGCAACAGCTGTCCCACATCACTAAGCCCACTCATACCCAGTGACAAACTGGCTACATAGGAGCATAGGACATGAAGCACCAATGTGCCCAGTGACAAACTGGCTACATCATAGGACATGAAGTACCAATGTGCCCAGTGACAAACTGGCTACATCATAGGACATGAAGCACCAACCTGGCTGGGGTACAGGGTGGTACATGATAAGGATCACCAGGACTCAGGAGTCAAATGTCAAATGTATTGTCAACAGACAGAACATGTCCCAGGTGAATGAACAGCACAGCACCCACTGTACTGACCCAGCTAGCTCCCTGAACTGATAGAATCCTTACTACCCTAGCTTAGTTTAGTCTGAGGTCACAGAGTGTCAGCAGCAGTGGGTAGGCTAAAGCACTGTATGTTCCTGTCTGTTATGAACTTGTGTTTCACCACATTTAGAAGTTAGAACTACGCAAATAATGATATCCTTCATGAGTACTACTACTACAACAATGTCAAGTAGATCTACCAGTAAGTGAAAAATGTTTGTAGAATTCAGTACAAGTCATGTAGTTACAATGGCAGAAAAGCTACACAAGTCCCATGAGTCATGAGTAGGAGTTTGGGTAGACTACAGTCTCCAGCCCACTGTCCACCCATCATCCGTGGGAAACTTCCTACACTGACAAAACACATCCCAGTGCAAAGCAGGACTAAAGACTTTAAGTGGGCGGCGAGTCCAGGCTATCTTGTCATGTGCTGGCTTAGTACTAGTAGCCCAGACCAGGCAGCATGCAGGCAGCACAGACAAAAGGGTTGTTCTATTGACTGTCACCAAACAGCTGAGTGAGTGTATGTGTGTGCGTTGCAGCAATCACGGACATGGACGTGGAGAGTTTTGACTGGAAAAACTAATAATCATGGCTGCTTGTCATCATGAAAGGACGCATACTATGATAGGAGGCAAAGTTTAACTGTGACTTCCTCCAGTCGAAACTGCCAAACATTCTGGTCTGCAGTTCACGGCCTGGAAGCAATATTATTGGCATTATACAATGGCATACACTGATCTAGGGACGGACGAAGCGCTGCAGGGCATACACGCCACCACAACGTCAGTCCGGTGGCGGTCTTGCCCTAAGCATCCAGAACAATCCAGCCCTGCGCAAAGAAGCCAAGCTGGACTGCTGGAACTAACTTGAAGTTGAAGGGTACCCATTACTGAGAAGAAGAAAAAAACAGTGCAAGCTGGGAACCTTACCGGGGGGTTGAGAGAACACATTGCTTAGCGTCATATTTACCAGTCGAGACACAACTTGTTGAGACGCCGTGTCAGAAAGACTAGGAAGATTTGGCCAGTGGTCGTCTACTTGCTGGGCTGCCAATGACTGCAGCTGCCCGAGCGAACGCCAGGAGTTAGTGCTATTCTCCCAAACACCTGTGTCCGGATCAGGCTCGCCGGAGCCGCTCATAACAATTTCCTGGAGGTGTGCGGACGGCTGCGGTTGTGGTGGTGTGATTGTAGCTGCAGCTTCGCCATAGGTATGTGACGGCAATATTACATTGCTTTCGGCAGAAGCGAGGAGTGTGAATCTGCCAGTGGACAGGACTGACCACAATACTCCTGCAAGAACTAGTGGCAACATTTGTAGCCAATTACTTGTCACGAAACTGTGTCTTCTTCTCGTTGCATGGACCGCCATGCCGTGATATCTTCTACAGTGTCTGCACTTTGGTGCTGCGCGAAGGAAAATAATTTCTGACAAAATCTTCCTCAGGCGTCCATTGCAGCGGAGAATTCGCCACAGAAATAGTAATTGCACGCTGATAGATTCGTCCCGTTTCAGAATGAACGACTCCGAACTGTTTCAAGCAGCAGCGCCGGAGAGAGTGCAGTGGACAGCCGCAGCTGCAGCGCGCGACAGGAGTCATGCTCAGCGTACATAGCACTTAGCAACTGTATGATCGTCTGACGTCTCGCCTACATCATCACGTGAGTGCACCGTTGCCATACAGGTCCGTACTGCCAACGCACGTGCGGGGCACAGAGAGCAAGAACAGCGTAGAGCTTGTAGCCAGGGGGAGAGAACTGGAGAGCACAGGGAGATTAGTGATGGCAGGTGCGGAACCCTCAAAGACCGGTGGTTTGTGAGGAGGCTGACAAGACGTCACAGCGCCGCACTGAGCACTAGTCTACAAAAAAACATCAGTTGTAGGCAGGTCTACTCAGTTAGGTCTAAATGCGGACTCCTCAGACATGCTGACTCGGTCAGAGTGAAGTCTGCAGTCCAGTGCAGAGAAAAGACTGTGCGTCCCTGTGTTCCTGTGCGTGTGTACCTTGGCTTGAGACGAGTGAGTGGGTCAGTTAGGGGGAGATGACTGCACGTCCGCAAGGCGCAGTTCAGCACATGTGCTAAGTCTGGCCATTCAGTGGCAAAAGCCAGAGGGAAGCAATGCAACTGGCTCAGTCTGGCAGTCTGGGACTACACTGAAGTTAGTGACTAGGACTACATGTGGCAGACAGAAGTGGCAGGCATGGAAGAGATTTGACAGCTGTTGCAAGAGATATCCTAGCAAAAGTAGCCAACTAGAGTCACTGGCATTGGTCTGTCTGCAGCAAGAGCAGCACAACCTGCTTATGGCCTCATCGCAGATGGCAACAACCCCTGTCAGCTACGAATCTTATCAACTTTCAGCCTACGGTCCAGTGGTACCAGTAGCTTCCACTAGTTTACAACGCCACCCAGTACTGGAGTCCCTACAAACAACAGCAAACACTGTTTTTAATGTCCTATGGCCATTGCTTGTAGCACAGCAGGGGTGAAGGCTCAACAACGCATCGTCATGTCAAAAAGTTCTAGTTGCAGTGATGCGTTGTGGATAGAATTTAAAGAATAGTCCTCAGATCTGCATCAAATCTTGCTTAAAGACACCCGTTGGCTTGAGACAGACGCCAGGTTGCCTGCAAAACATGCTCGCCATATTGAAAGGATCTGTTGCATACATGTTATGCGAAGAAAATTCCCACGTCCCCGCCAATCCTGCTCCGTTTGCTACACTGCTTCTCCGAGAGCAGATTAACGGTCTAATTATACAAAATGCATATGACACATAGACAGTGGATTTTCCAGTGAAGTGCATGCAGGCTCCAATCCCATTAATAACTTTACATACATGTACTGACATCAATTCCAACACCTCGTTAAGCCGCTCACAGCCCTAGCTCATGGCTGCAATCAAAGAGGCCAGAAAGAACTCACCGCTCGCTCATTCTAGCTGACAATTGTCCTTGGGGAGATAAGCGTTTGGCGGCAGAAACACTCTGGTTTAGTGACTGCTGCATGCTGCATTCAAAACACATACTTCCAAGTGTTCTGACATAGCCTGGGACAATCAAGACTGCACTCGTTTCTAACGTAGCTAAATATGGAAAGGCAACATTCTTCTCCACCCAGGTCCCATTCAAAATCTATCCACAAGTGCAGGTTATGCAACAGGGTGTGTCACCAGCAAAACGCTGCAATGTTTTAAACATCACAGCGTTTTGCTGGTAAAAACAGTGAGCCCCAGCACCACAACCCCCAGCACCACAGTCTAAGACGCTACAACTTGAAATAATACGCTGTCTTAAAATTATCACCATTGGTGCTTCTGTGACTTTTTAGTTGTTATGCTGCTTCTGCTGATGGTGGTGGTGCTGGTGCTGGTGATGGTGGTGGCGGTGGCAGTGGTGATGGCTGTGCTGGTTGTGGTGGTGCTGATCCCAAGGTATGATGGACTGGCTATAGTGGAGCCTCCGTATCCTGAAGATCTCCATTTGTACATCAAAGTGAGAAGCATCGATATGGAAGCGTACTGCTTTCAAATCCATCAAGCTTACATCGACCCAACCAATTTGAAAGCAAGGCTGTTGGGCTTACCTAAAGTTATCGGATTTGAAAGCAATGCACTCATAATCTTGCTCGACACACCTCACACAACTCTCATTTCATGTCGAAACGTACCATTGCTTTAACATGAGTAGAGCAGCACGGTGCGACAGCGGATAGCTACATCACTGGGAGTTTTAAGTGTACAAGCACCTGCACCATTCTCTACCAGCACCCGCTCTGTATGACTAGCCCCTAGCCCCTAGTCAGTAGTGTGGCCGCCGGTGAAATAGCCCAACCGTGTATTCTGCAACAGTGGTGTAAAGTGCTTCGGGAAGCCACATTTCACGAAAATAATCTGTAACATGAGACCACAAAGAATGCCCTGCAATCGCCACTTTAATCTTTATCCAACGTGTGAATTTTACAAAATGTGAGCTGATAGGAGACTACTGCACACCTCCAACGCGTACACACGTACACACATACACACATACATATACACACACGCACACACGCATACCACACAGGCATGCTTACATGACACCGTCAACTGTCACCGAACAATCAGCGGTCTGGACTTCAGGTCCGACTTCACCACTCCAGCACGTAGCACTTGACACCCTCATTTGAAGCTGAAGCCTGGAGGTTGAACAAACCTGAACCTATCACAGTGACAGCGAATAGCTATACAGAAACAACAAAGTCATTATAGAATAGCCTTGTTCATACTGTTAGACGTCCAACGTGGACCGTGTACAGTGCTGGTATTACCAACGCAAATACAATGTATACGGTCAACATTAACGCGAGCCGTTATCAACTGATCAAGGTCATAACCAACAGGAGTCAGCAGGTTGATATGTCAGCCAACACTCAACTTGTGACTGGCCTGGTATCACAGTGCAGCCTGTAGCATGCATTGTTCCAAGCAGGGAGTAGTAAAATACCAGTACTTTACTACTCCCTGCTTCCAAGCATGAGTACTCTGTTGGTGCAGATATGACACAAACCCAAGACAGAGAAGTGAATTAATGGTGACGAGAAGCGAGGAACTGTACAAGCATCAAACGTGACATGGGACTACTAGTTATAACCGACGACTACTGGAGCAGAATGGCATGCATTATAGGGTGTGCAGGAGAGTATCCACTACTAGCAATGACATAGTGCACACCAGCCACGTCACGTTCGCATGCACATGTACCAGGACGTCCAGGAGTCAACACACAACACCTAGTAGATCTTTATCACACATTGTCTGACAGCTCCATGAGCCAAGACAATATGGAATTGTATTGGAACAAAAAACCAATAAGCCGGCTAAGAGCTAAGAGACACACACAGACAGACACAGACATACACACAGACAGACACAGACAAACACACACACACACACACACACACACACACACACACACACGTGTGTTGTAAGTAATAACAACTAGTTGTACATGGGCAGCTGCTGCAAGAAGCACATTGACTAGGAAAGAGTACATGACCAGTGGAATTCGGAATTCGGAAAGAGTAGCTATGGAAATAAACCTGGGATTCTTGTACGGCAGAGGGGGGGGGGGGGGGGTACACTTGTGCTGAATAGACACATACGCAAACTATAGTAGCATGGTCAACAAAATACTAACAACACACGAAGGAAAGCACCAACACGGACATGTCGGGGAGGGGGGGGGGGGGGAGGATCAACAGGTGCAGGAGACACACTAAAGCGAGTAAAACACACATATCTAATTTAGAAGCACTTGTAGACACTCAGCAGCACCAGTGATAGCAGTCGCAAACACACACACACACACACACACACACACACACACACACACACACACACACACACACACAGCTTTGTACAGTAATTTACAGCAGTTCATCGGCTCCACAAAAAGCAGCATATTTACACACAAGATGACGGCGGCCACCGTATGTACAAGCCAAAGTTTTAAACAAGATAGAGAGAAGCGATACAGCTATCTGACTGAACATGCAAGACATGGCGGCGGCTAACCCACATGCACTCGCAGCCGATAGTGGATGACAAGAGGAGGGTCCTGCAGAAATGGGAAGAAAGGGCACGCGACACGAAAACCACTTTTACAATGACATGCAGCGTCTTCAGTCGCGATTTCTTTACACAATGGTGCATTGAACAGGAAAAGAAGCATGCACATCTCTATAGACTGGTGCTTCCCTATAGACTGGTACATCCCTATAGACTGGTACATCCCTATTGCCTGGTGCATCCCTACAGACCGGTACATCCCGATAGACTGGTACATCCCGATAGACTAGTACATCCCTATAAGGCCACACGTTTTTATTTCTATGTTTCTCGTCACCCGCGCGCATACGATTCAGGAGTCTAGAAGAAAAAAAAGAAAAAAAACTGTGCTGCACTGACAGTGCATGTGGGGACCAGCACACTCATGCACATGTACATATATGGCCTGGCCTGCGCGACACATGATGCGAGGTCGGCATTTTTTGTGTGCAATCTAGCTGCACATGCACAGATTGTGACAGAAGCTCCTACCACATACTAGTTGCTAACTATGGATGCTATTTTGCATGGTGTATTGGAGGATTTCCGTGTGAACAAAGGTCTAGTAAACCTTTTTTTTTATTTTTTTCCACCTCTCGCATACGTTTTTAGATTTTCAGGTGACGACAAACATAGAAATAAAAACGTGTGGCCTAATCTGGTGATTCAACACTGATCAACAAACACTGGTTAATGGGCACTGATCCATCACAACATTGTGATTGACTTACTCGTTTCTGCCACTGCGCTAACCAGACAAACTTGAGCGTGTAGTCTTTATGCAGCACAATCTCATTGCATAGCAGCTCAACCTTTCAGGGGACAAAAAGGGACAGTAGGACAATACACACACATACACACACACACACACACACACACACACACACACACACACACACACACACACACACACAAGCGCACGCACAATATACACAACACAGGGAACATCAAACCGATAGACACACAATTTTTAAAAGACCGTAGGCGCCCGTTAGAGAACATGACGGTGGAAACCTATGCTAGGAAGAACACTTGTGCAGACTGCACCATGTCACGCTTTGTAAGTCTGAAGAACGGATCAGTACTACATGTGATATACAAGCAGCTTCACAAAGTAAAGATACGCGGACATTCCAAGTTCACCTAACCGTTCTAGTCCAACACACCATGTGCACACTACAGCCCTAATTTCAAAGTGCATACTCCAAAGACAGACTGGCAAACAGATCGAGAAGGCTCAGCGTTTCAACCATAGCCGCCCGTACCTCCAATATCGGCGGAACTGAAAACTTCTGCGTTAAATACTTCTTCACGTGGAGGAGTGTTGTGTGTGATGAGCAACGTATATAGAGCTGCTTTACAGTCTACGATGGCAAAGAAAAACACAGACACAGACACACAGACACAAACACACATACACAGACACACATACACAGACACAGACACACATACACAGACACATATACAAATGAAGGGAGAGATAAAAAAAAGAGGCTAGTCTCATGCTTGTACTGGCGGCGGTCTTCTTATCCAGGGCCTTTTGACTGAAAAAACAAACAAACAACTAAACAAAAACATTCTTTGGTCCGAGCCGTGGTGGTCCTCTGGGACAGGTGGCGACCTAAGTTATCAGAGTGATCGCCTTCATAGGTTTTACTGTAGAAGCTCATTGCTTGGCTCAACCACGCAGCATACCAAGTTTCGAGAAACTTCCAGTGGAAAATAAAACTCACTAGTGCATCATCACTATCCTATGCAAGTCTGTACTAGCATTCAACAAAGCCACCAGAATGGGTTACTACCTTGCAAACACGTGAATCCTCTTCCCACTCTCTGTAGAGTAAAAACAATGGCAGAACAACAAACAATAAAACTATACTCGTACTTGTCTTCAAGTGAAGAAGAATGAAGTGTAGAGATACTAATTCAAAAAGCCAAAACACTATGCGACTTGGTTACGGTGGAGTTTCTCTCCAAGAATACGACAACAGTGTGCTATGCTGCTGGAATGTCTCCATGCTGTCGCTATGCATTCTGCACACGCACACAACTTTCCACAAGGATCCTAGAACAAATACCACCAGCACAGCTATTCCGGCACGAAATGCAGCTTGGGAAAGAAGGCAAGAGGTGGTGCCAGACTCGTGAACACCAATTCCCTGATGAGGTGATATTACCAGCTCACCAATGAGGTCACAGCCAATATCAAGCCACAACCACCATCACTACATACATGTGCAGCAACTTACGGGTGCCTCTCGATTCTCAGTGACAGGCTTTCATCATTGACCGGTATATGTGTAGACACTTCAGCATTAGAAGAGCTACGCGATGCATGGCCATCTCCTACAAGACGGTGCACGACACAACACATGCACACCACATGCACACCACGTGCACAACACATGAACAACGCATGCACAACATACATGTTGAGCACAATGGCACATAACCATGGCAACGATTGGAAAAAGGAAGTACAAGGCAAGAGTCGTAAAGTCCAATGCACAGCCACGGCAAGTAAAACCCACACAAACGTTCACTCCCAGAGCTGCAAATCAATTTGGATAAAACCGTGTAGGTGTACTTGAGATAACACCTAGGGTCTTGAGGCCAAGCGTGCCTTTGCCTTTGGTGCTGAAAGTGCACCTGAGTTCTGATTTCACTTGCCACAACTGTAGCGGCCACAACGGGATCTAATCGGAAGCACGCTACTCATGTTTAACCCCTGACATGATGCACGGGACACAGAAGCTAATCAACCTTACTCGGTGAGTGTACGCTGAGTGAAGAAGCTACAACACTGCCAAACAACTCACCAGCTGTGGTCACACCGTGCGCCTTGTAAAACTCCTCACAGCGCCGCATTTCCTCTACAAGCAAACCAACACCAGTCGCAAACACAAGAGAAGCATTAAAAATCTCAAGATATGGAGGGTTCAACCTTACTCATCCTGTCTGTGAGTGCACCGGTGCGGCAGGTTCCAGTGGGCCAGCAACACAGTAGCACACAAGAATGAACATGATACGATGATGTTGTGAATACTGTTCATGTACCTCTCCACACGATATGTAAAACAGACTGCGAACAACCACCTCCAAGGCTCAAACGTGTGTGTGTGTGTGTGTGTGTGTGTGAGGAGAACACATGTGCACTAGTGCAAACACACACACACACACACACACACACACACACACACACACACACACACACACACACACACACGCACGTACGCACGCACACACACACATGCATACACACACAAACACACACACACACACAGACACACACACACACACACTGCTAGCTGACCTCGCTGCAGATTGGGCACCAGCCTAAAGACAATGTCCTGCATGGTGCGGTCAGATTTCAGCGTCAGCAGTGGTTGAGTTTCATGGACCTTCTCATTGCATGTCGGACATGTCTTATGTAGTTGGAAGTGCTTGACTATACACGACCGGCAAACTGGATACACAGACGGCACACACATGAACAAAAGTTTTACCCAAAACTCAGCTGTATCACCATCAGTCAACATGCGACTCCAGCAATGCACAAACAACATCATAAGAAACCAATACATCATCTACATTTTCTATGCGAAATTGACAGGAAGCAGGCCTTCTCCAGCTGTCAGTAGGCGGACAAAACAAGTTTGAGATCATGATATCAAGCAGTTTAGTCGCTTTGGATACTTCCTTATTTCAAGAAAAACTTATCTTCCGGAGTTTCTCGATAAACTCTTTTCCGCGCTATTAAATTAGTGTAATTACTTCTTCTCCCTGAGTTGAAAAATCACGGAATTGCATTTCATGGAGTTAGGAATTTTTACGTTTACGTAGATTGCGATGCACGGAAGGTTTTTGAAAGATTGTCCAGATGGCATCATGGTAGTTACCTGCCTTATATGGTGTAGCATACCAGTGCAGGTGCTGTCCCTCGGTACATGTATAGAACTCCTGATATAACAGCGTGACTACGTAACAACCACAAGTACAGTAAAACCTGTAACTAAAGACCACCGTGACTAGCGACCAGCCTGGTACTACAGACCACTTCGCCAGGCACGGACGGTCTCACATTCATTATATGGTAGTGCGGTGCAAACCTCTAACTAAGGACCACCTGCCACTAAAGACCGCTTTCTCTGACCCCAAGGGGTGGTCGTTAGTCACAGGTTTTACTGTAGTCGGGCTTTTACAGTGCAGGGCACCTTGCACATCAACAGAGATCGGCCCACATAAATAGTCGTACTACAAGTAGCACGTTCTAATAATTATGACAGTATGGTCAATGTCATAATGGCGACAAGACTTACACGTGTGCAGGCACTCCGTGATGGTGGTAGCGTCGATGAAGTAGCCAGCACACAGCGAGCACACAATGTGCGGATTGACATCGCAGATGCGTACCTTCCGTTGACCGGACTGCGCAAAATAGACACACCAGTGACAACCCACACACAAAGATCCAGCAAACTAGCTTGGTGTCAAGTTGAACAGCTCATGTTCTGGATCTGTTTTGGTGTCAGGTGCTGCCGCAGGTTAGTGTCCTTTCCAGCACTGTAGTAAGTTTCTACAACAGCATTTTCTGCAGCAATATGCTTCTTCTGCACACCTTATCAGTACTGTATGCTCTACCAGTGATGTGTTTCATTACTTCAACAGCAAACTCTTTAGGAGTAGGACCAACTGTTTTATACAGGAGATCCGATATGCGGAACGAGATCATCGCATATGCTTTTTATGCAGTGGAACCAGTGCTGGTATGTATGGAGTGAGGAACAGTGTAGTTTTTATTGATATTTGAGAGACTTATGATCAGAAAATGCTACACTTCAGTCACGTTCAGTGGTGGCAAGGTGTACTTTTTTTGCTGAACTGCACCAGTGGATGCGCAGTGTAAACTTACTTTGGAAAAAGGTTCAGGGACAAAACTATTCGTGATAGATGGAGAGCTCATAATAGAGACTCAGTGAAGACAAAACATCAAATCGTACCCACATGCTGTCTTCGGGGAAGATTATCACCCCAAACTTTAGAACAACAAGTTCATTCAGAGTTGTAACTTACAGAAAGCGTTGATGCAAGGTACTGGTCCATATCGAACACTGTGTGATTACAACTGAGCTATTCTAGTAAATCTAACAGCAGCCGCAAGCTATTTCATTGGATTGAAAGAGAACGGGCATTCTACATAATCATGATGATTGGCATCTTACTGAGTATCTTCGAAGGGGTTTGAAAATTTGATTTGGCATTTTAGTTTTCTTCACGTGCCACTTGTAGATGACGTCATGACAGGCATAATCATGAGTATTCATGACTTTCCGTTAAAATAAATGAGCGAAGCGTTTCCCGGGACAACTCCCAACCGCTTCCCGGTCAAACAGGGAGTCGCATTTTACGACTCCTAAAACACATCTTCCCGAACCAGACTGGAGTGGACCCGTGGAGGAAAGGGTCGTCACCAGGTCACGCAACCATGCATATGCCATCGGATGACCGGGTGTCATTTTCAAATTTTAGTTCACTGCAAGGCAAGTGACAGCGGAGTCGATCGTGGGCAGGCAAGAGAATAAACAGACAACAGAGCGAGAGCTGTGGAGGAGCAGTGCAATGAAAAAACCCCGATTTGAGCGTTCGGGGTGTACCAGTGATCTCTGTTGAGTGCTTGTTGTGTTCGATGTTTCACCTAGCGTACATCTATGCTCTGCCTTCGCTAGGTAACTACTAGTAGTAGTAACTTACTTATTGTAGTCTGAGAAACAAACATTCCTGCCAGTGCCACTGGTCCGCACACGTAATAGTGGACAACAATACAGCACATCCCGCAGCATAGGAAACTAACTTGAAGCAGAACGGTCGCACTTGTCTTGTGCTCCGAGAAAAGCTGGGGATTGGTACGCAGTGGCACGGATCAAGCTTCCACTGTTCCCCTTGATTGCTAGCCAGTATGGCAGACGAGGTGAGCCCACGACAGAATACTAGAATCTAGACACACACACATTTCACATGCATCTCTTCCCTCTCGTATTCCTTATCTCTTCGCTGCCTTGTTATGGGGAAGAAACCTCCGTTTGGATATGCGAAATAAACCAGCCATCATCATCATCATCAGACGTGGCTGAAGCCAAGGTGTTCAGTTGAGCTCAGAACGTTCCCGCAGGCTGTGTAAAATTACACATGGTAGGAGGGCTACACCCAAACTGCAGCCGTTGATGGTCTCACTGACTGATTGACTGACTGATTGACTGACTGGTGATGTAGCTCGAATTAGGACTTTCATTAGAGTACACGTTAGTCGTTAGATGATGTGGCCAAACCGTGGAACAGTTCTCGAGCCATGAAGGTGTCGGATTCTACTGGCCAGCACTGTACAGTGCTCTGTAGCACACGTGTGTGCATCGATTCACTATGGTCAATTTCTGTTCTGGCCGGACGGATTTCAACGGATGACCCAATCATCCATGCTTGCGTGCATGCACGCACTCACGTGTGTATATATATACATATTACCCAACCCTTTGGCGTGACACAACTCCCACTGAAACCTACTTAAAGGGGAAGTTAAGGCAAAAATTAAAATTTCACCAGTTGTAGTCTTCGGGGTGCTGAGTCGAATGGTCTTGGTCCGAGAAAGCTGAGACGCTCCCTTCCTACTTGAATCCCAATCGAACTCGCGCACTTCCACCGAAACTGGGTGACTGCGCCCTACTAGATGGGGATTTGTATGCAAAATGTCACTAAAAGCGCCATTTCGTTCTTATAAAAGCACGGATGACCGCGATTGGCCCATATGTTGTAGTCTTTTGGACGCTGAGTCGACTGGTTTTGGTCCGAAAAGGCTGCGATGCAGCGTTCCTCCTTTATTCCCAATCGAACATGGTTGAACAAGTGGTCACGTGCTCCTGGGTGCCCAAATCACCTGGTCACTACGCCAGCAGGCGACAACTTTCACACCAAGGTTCAACTTGAGTTCAACTCGAGTGACAGGACTGCACCCAAAAAAGGTCAAAAAGGCTAGTAAGTTGTACCCTGCAGGCACGGTGACCAGCTGACTGGTGTACGCAGGAGCACGTGACTGCTTGTTCAACCATGTTCGATTGGGAATAAAGGAGGAACGCTGCATCGCAGCCTTTTCGGACCAAAACCAGTCGACTCAGCGTCCAAAAGACTACAACATATGGGCCAATCGCGGTCATCCGTGCTTTTATAAGAACGAAATGGCGCTTTTAGTAACATTTTGCATATAAATCCCCATCTAGTAGGGCGCAGTCACCCAGTTTCGGTGGAAGTGCGCGAGTTCGATTGGGATTCAAGTAGGAAGGGAGCGTCTCAGCTTTCTCGGACCAAGACCATTCGACTCAGCACCCCGAAGACTACAACTGGTGAAATTTTAATTTTTGCCTTAACTTCCCCTTTAATTCCTGCGTCGGTTCTACATGTATCTCCTATCTTGATTATACCTCAGCCATGGCACTTGTACTTCGCACAGTGTATTCCAGTGCTGATGTTATCTCCTCAAGCTTCGTGGTTGCGGCACTGCCTTAGCCTACATTACAATTAGTGTCAATTACCCTATATAACTAGTGAATAGCATCATTATGTTTTTATTGTCTGATGAGTGTTTTTGAACACGAAACTCTGAGTTACGAGAAAGATTTTTGGTCTCTGTTGTTCTGCCCTTTGTGTATATGTGTGTATAACTGTTGGCTATAGCGCGGCATCAATGGAGGCTTCAAGACGCCGAAGGTGTACAAGCCCGAGCTTGGGAAGGCTGGTATGGCTGGTGGCAGAGAGTCTAGAGCGGAGGACATGCTCGATGAGCTAGGACTAACAGGTAGGCATTGCACTACAGCAAACAATGGATTATTGTGATAGACATTTTTCCATTATTCCCTGTATTTACCCATAATGAGAAAGGAATGAAAACGTTCGGTTAATAAAATGGCTTTTATACTTGACTGTGTGGATTGCGTCGGTGCTGACACCTTTCTTTCGATATTGTGATAGAACAAGTTTTTAAAAGTTTACTTGTATAAACCTTGGTAAGTACATGTATGGTGTTTGACATCAACAATGATGGCTACTATGGCCAACCAGACCTCAACGAAGTTGCGGCCAGGGAGGGAGTTTATTTTCTTTCTGCACGGTACGCGAGTCACCACACACAGTGACCCTCGGTATCGTAAGCTTGGCAGAGCACTCAATCACATACAGTGCTATGCTCCCATGGTAAACCGGTATCATGCTCTTTATTGATTGAGTGGAAATGGAAACCTCTCAGAGATCAAAAAATTCTTGCTCAATTGCTAAACACGCTTTGCGGTATTTGACTTGTACGTTTAGTTTTAGTTTTCTTCCAAACAATACATGGCTGGGGTAGCCAATAATCACTTTACGTGGCGCTTGCAGGGTTTTTATAGCCAACCACGTCTAACAAGGAGAAGAGTGCATGCTTGAAGTGTATTTCAACAATTATGTACATGTATAAAAAATAGGGGTGAAAGTTGGCACTGAGATCCCGAGTTCGAGTACTCTGATTTTCTCCGATCGAATATTCGAGTATTCGAGTGTTTTTCATCTCCTAAAAATTGCACACCAATGGCTTTAAAATAACATGATACAAACCTGATTGAACCGAGTAGCAGTCATTGTTCTCGGGTATATTGGTTGGTGGGTCATTTGGGCTCTCTCTACTCGTAAACAAATGTTCACCACACAGTCTGCACATCACCATCTGCCGACTGCTGCCCTGAAACTGCAGATTTCTGTAGTAAATGCATGTACCATGTATGAACGAGTACTCTGATTTATTGCGAGTACGATTATTTTTGAAAAAACCGAGTGAGTACTCGAGTACTCGGTATAATTGTTTCACCCCTAATAAAAAATATAAAATATAATAAATTCGGCGGGTTCGCGTACCGGGCAGGTCAAGAACTACATGTATAGTAACATAAATTGATGAAAGTTGGCCTTTGCCGGGATACTGACTTTGACCGACTACGGCGCGGTGCATGATGACATCATTGCACTCATGATGTCATCATGCGCATGTCAAGGTGCAAACTCATCTAGCATGCTTGCATGTACAGTCCGTATCGCCTATAAGGTTGGCGGCTATAGTAATATACCGGATATAGTGATCAATTTCTCAAATTCATTTTCATTTGCCATAACTAAGTATACACAGTTATCGCGTATAGTAATAATCGTCTATAGTAATATATCGCCTATAGTGATCAACTTCATATTTCAAAAGACGTTTATTGCACTATTTTTGCATCGGTTATAGTGATTGATGTAAAATCAAGCGATGTCAGAGGAGAACAGGGTGCTACTTCTTCATGAAGAACTTGTCCAGTGAGTGTTGTTTGGTGAGTTTTGCTTGTACGAGTCGTACAAGTTGCCAAAATATGCCTCCATCATGAGGAAATCCTGGTTTTGTGTGTCAGGAGCTACAGCCAGCTACATGACATTGTACAATCATGTACATGTATGTAGTGCGTATGTGCACGGCGCGCTGAGTCGTTTGACACCCCACTCGCATACATTGCATGCAGTATCGGTCATAGTAATATATCGCTTATAGTGATAAAATGCTCAAAATCAAACACCAACGCTATAGGCGATACTGGCTGTACTTATTGTGCTGCTGTACATGTGGATGTGGATCCTGGGCACTGTGATATCAATGCTCACAGCCCCAGGAGGTGCATCCGATACCAGCATCAGCTACACTATGACTGGAGGCAATGCGGACGATGATGATGATGATGACGACGATGATGACGACCCATCGAGTGTGTCATCAAGCTCCTCGCGCCAATCCAACCAAAGTGAGTCAATTCATGGTAAACGAGGCAGACAGACAACAAACAGACAAACAGACAGACAGTCAGACAGACAGACAGATTTGGAGACACTATGCGTGGTACGGTTTAGCAACTTCCTAATGCTGGGATAGTCACAAAGTACTGGAGACAATTCAGGTAGTTAGTTAACCATGCTGTTTATGTGATCATACTATTCACGAATGCATGGAGAATTGAGAATTGTTCGATTTGCTTTTTCTGCACCATGTCCTTTCGTCCAGAGAGTGCAGAAAATCGGCTAGTGCAGGAGCTCAAGAGACATGAAAAGAAGAGGCAGGAAATCATGCAGAGAATGAAGGTGAGAAATCCGTATGCTGTCACCATGCAGGGTGGTAGGGGGAAGGGGTACCAGTAGTGCGAATCCATGTGTGTGTGTGTGTGTGTGTGTGTGTGTGTGTGTGTGTGTGTGTGTGTGTGTGTGTGTGTGTGTGTGTGTGTGTGTGGTGTGTGTGTGTGTGCGTGTGTGTGCGTGTGTGTGTGTGTGTGTGTGTGTGTCATCAGGATCTTACTCACTATTTAAAGTTCTATTCTCCATGACTGACACACTATTGGTCCTTTCAAGTTTCAGGATCTGCCATCATCTACGCATGAGCACTATTGTACTTGTGTTGTATTGTATGTGCATGTGTGTGTTCGTGCATGCACATGCACATACACGTATGTGCATGTGTGAGGGCCCAAGTAACGTTAGTTGTGCATTATCACATACATGTAGCATGTGACCTTCTTCATTTTATTTACTTTCTACGTTCTTGGTGTACCTATCCGCTGCCGTGCACTCAGCGCTACGAATCCGAGAGGAACACTCTCCGTCAGGAGATGGAGAAGATGAAGCAAGCCAACCGCTCGCACATCAAGATGTTGAAGAGAGGCCATGAGCAGGTCCTCGTCGACAAACAGAAACTAGTGCAGAACCTGGAGGACATGGTGAACGAACACGACAAGCGGGGACCGGCGGAGAAGAAAGAAGCGTCGGTCACCTTGCAGAGGCTGGTGGAGCAGATCTCGTCACTGCACAAGGACAAGGCATCGCTGATCACGGACAATGTGGATATGCAGCAGAAAACACAGGTTAGTAAGCCCACTGTGCCCACTGGGACTGTTCACTGGTGAAGCCGTCTCCAGGAGATCAGACCTGCTAACAACTAAAGTTGAACTCACACGTACAAGCTACCAATGGGGGTTCAATCAGAGATTCAATTTGACCATATAATTATGTTGCCATTCTGCACACCGAAATAATATTCTGGTGCACAGTTGAACATTTGACATAATTGATCGAAAGAACACCTTGCACTGAGTCACACACAGTGGCAAGTACCTTGCAAATAAATGTCCAGCCTCGGGATCTAATAGCGATAGCCCTGGCATCATTTCTATATGTGTCCCGAACTAAGCCAAGCCAAAAAAAATGCTTTGTTAGGGCATATCATTGATTGGCTATTGGTAGGGAACGTCACCAAGTATGAGAGGAATATCTGCTTCTTGTGTGACGGCCTTTTTAAATTGTTTGTTGTTCTAGGGTTGAGTTTAAACAGGAGATTTGCTCATGAAAGTCTTGATGATATATACATGCATGGTAGCATACTAGCATATGTCCACTCATCCTGACATTGAATGTAGAATACAGCCACGTGTAGCGACAGTACTACTCAATGAAATCCAGTCACGCCACTCAAGTGCGTGCCGGGCGTAGCGCAGCCATAGACTTGCGAACAGTGGGCTGCGAAATGCTGCAAGGCGCAAACGTGAGCAATGTGACTGGATTTTCATTGAGCAGCGCTGTACAATGGTCCCGGCGTGCCCTGTGTCTGCATTCATGCTATTTTTTTTAACAGGAAGCTGAACAAGACATGCAGCAGGAGCGACTGCACCTCCAAGGCCGTATCGACAAACTGAAGCTACGCCTGGAAAGTACCCCCGAACAGGCACCACAGGTACTGGGGACACTTCATTGCAGCCTACTCTTTCTGCGTATTGGAAATGCATGACCTGAACGGGAAAGAGAAGGGCTCTCAGTGACACCCCTGCTGAGGTAAAATGTAGGAGGCTGTTTACTCACTTTTGGCTGCGAGGAAAGGCGAAAGGTGACTGGGACTAGTCTTTTTGCTCTCTTGAAACTGCATGGTTTCCCTGTAGATCCGGTTACCGATAGGCCTGACACAGCTAGTTCATGTACATCTGTTGACAACTTCATCATAGTAACCCGACAGCTGTACTGAATTCATTAGTGGCACCCAGTAAGGCCCAGTGATCTTGGTTGGTTCCTTATTCCAATGACCAAGCAAACAAACAGATAATGTGCTGAAATATCCCATGTGCTTACCCTTGTCATGTTGATACTCAGAGTGTTGGGAATGGACCAAGCGTTGCGGAGGATTCGGCCAAAGTCAAGGACCTCCAGGCTGAAGTCTCCCAGCTTCGCAGCAAGCTAGCAACTACTAGTAGCCAGCAGAGCAAGCAGCAAGCAAAGCAGGACGCTCACTCGGCAAAAGAAGTCGACGAACTCCGTGCGGCCAACCGAGACCTTCAGGCTCAGCTTGCCGCAAGCGAGAGACGGCAGCAGTCACAGGTAGGACGTTACATCTGATCACATCCAGTTGTACCGTTTGTCCTGGACTCACTATTGATTACTTCAAAGTACACAGCATGGGGCTGTGTTCCCCAAACCAAACAAAGAAGAAATGCAATGCTCTTGACAAAATAAACAATGAGCACATTGTGCAACAGAAGCTCAGCAAGGTGGCGTGACATGACAATTAGGCACCCGAGATATGATCTTCCGACGCACTGAGCAAGAGTGTGAGAGAGCTCGATAGCAGCCGCACGATGCTGTCGTGCTGTTTGTCAGTAGGGAATGCAACATGCATAATATATGATCAGTCTGGACTCTGGACTAACGACCTACAATAGTGACAATACATCACCGTCCACGGTCACTAGCATTTCACTGATGGTAGTTGTGTTTAACGGCTACTGATCAGTCCGCTTTCTCTCCAAGTAATGAGTCAATGCAGATTGTTGGAAATGGGGTCACATCCTCCGTGTGTTGATTGGTGATTGGTCATGTGACACATATCCCTTGTGTATTGACTGGGGCCGGTCAAACCCTCTGTATATTGGGCATTTTTTTCCGCTACTCAGGCCAGCAGCAACGAGAAGGCACTCCAAGGTAAACTAGACGGTGCAGTTGCAGCCAGCGCGGAGCTGCAAGCCAAGCTTAAAGACACTCAGCAGGAGAGTAACGAGAGCAAGAGAGCCGTCAGTAAGAGCGCATGCACACTGCCACGTGAATACCGTTGTGTACATGTCATATGGTGTAATGCTAACATGGCACAGTTCTACGTGGGTGGCTCAAGCATATCAGATTGATTAACAAACTCAGATATAAAGTGACATTGTTTTATCCACCTTTAACATTAAAAATTTGAACTGGGATACGAATTCACAACAAACCAGGCAAATTTAGCTAATATCGGAGAGAATTTGATAGAACTGAACTGGCTTGGATATGATTTTTTGCTTTTTCTGTCTAAACGCAGATGATCTGCAGAAAAAAATTCGTCAACTGGAGGCCATACGCACTGAGCTTGAGGCTCAATCTCAGGAGCGTGGCAAGCAACAAGGAAGCACCCAACAAGACCTCAACAAGGCCAGAATGGACAAGAAGTTACTAGAGGAGCAGGTATGTTGGAAATGAGGGAGCCTTCTGCTTCTTATCTCTCTCCTTGTAGGTAGCTATCAGTAAAGAACACTAATACTGATAGGTTGGTATTTTGAAGTGTTCTAGCGCTTTGACAGTGTGAAATCCATGCCATGTTTGATCGATCTACCAGATTCATGTCATCAATATTATCGCCTTGAAATTCCTCCAGTAGTCTCTATACAGGTTACACAGTAAGGACTTTAGACAACTGTGTATACAGGTTAAGTATGCGATTACACCATCAGGTGAGAACTTGGGGCACTTTGGTGAAGTCGAGGAATCGCGGCACAGAACTGCACTTGCACTATAATTGTAGTGACTCGCGCTGCATGCTTATAGGTAGCTCCCATTAGAAATCCGCCGACTCACTAGTAAGTAATAATACTTAGTACGGTATCAATACTTACCTCCCATCAGAAAATCCACTTACTCACCCCATGGCATCATTCGCTCTATTTGGTGTAATTGCAGTCACACAGCGTGACATGCTGTCATTGATAACCACGTGTGCCCATGCACGTACTCGTACACCTGTACACCTGCATGCGTGTGTGTGTGTGTGTGTGTGTGTGTGTGTGTGTGTGTGCGCGCGTGTGTGTGTGTGTGTGTGTGTGTGTTTGGGGGGTTGTGCGGTGCCTGTGCGTGCACGTTTCTGTCACAGCTGTCCACATTGCAGGGTGAGTTCACGCAGATGCAGGGTCTCATCTCGGAGATGGAAGCCAGCGAACAGGGACTGCAGACTGACCGACGAGAACTGCAGAAGAAGCTGGCAGATCACGAGAAGACGGTAGCGTTGCTATCCGACACCCAGGGAGAAGTTGCCAAGTACAAACGGCAGGTAGGGAAGTGAAATCTGGAATGATCTAGCAGCACGTGGTTATGGCCTACAAGACTGGTCGGATCTTAACACATCTTGCACTACAGCTCTGTGTCCTGCCGATATCAGTCACAAAGCACATCGGGTGTTCGCACATGTGAAAGAACATGATTTAGACTGATGACACTGCTGAAGAGCAACACCACCAAAATAGAATGTATAGAACAGAAATACATGCCAGTGCAATGCTGTTGTGTCAAGTGCTTTTATTGTTTTTTTAATGTTGAACGGGTGTCTGCTGGGATGACAGCTACACCACAGTGGTTAGAGCATCACTGGCCTCAAGCGGAGGTCCCTGGTTCGATTCCTGGTGGTGACAGTCAAAATATTTCTTCAGACTTTTCCCGTTTGCATCTTTCCCGCGAACCAATGAATATCTGTTTATTGCATTACACTAGATGTCATCAATGGAAGACGAGGCCAAACGGCAAAAAGAAGATGCACGCCGAGCGGCGGATAAAGCCAGGGAAGACCAGGCCAGAGCAGTGGCGGACGTGGAGCGGCGAGTACGGGCGGAAATGGCCGGCGTTCAGGACCGGATGGGGGCCATGGTGCGCATCGTTTCCGCCATCCAACGAGAGCTCAGCGAGGTCAAGACGTCGCGCAAGGACATACAGAAAGAGGTCCTTGCCCTGCAGCAGACTGTCGGTCCGGGCATCAAACAGATGAGAAAACGGGTCAGTGCGCATGCGTATGATATACAGATGTGTGAAACCTAGTAATAGCTGTGTCTAGGGCCTGCAGAATCATAAAACCTTCTTGTATGCTTTAAAAGATATTGTGGAATGTATTAAATTTGTTGTAATAGTTGTTTTGTTTCAATGGAGCTGCGTGATGTGTCACTCCAAATTGCGAAGTAATAGTTGTGCCCATAGTCTGTGCAATCATATAGCTAGTACTAGTACTGAAGTAGCCTTCATGGACGTATGATCAATGTCCAGGAACGTTTAGAATTGTGTTCTACACACCAGTCTTTACACTAACTAGTGCCAAGGAAGTCATGATGACTCACATTGCTCTACAGGGCAAAAACAAAGCATTCGCAATTTCTATAAAGGCTAGCCGAAATCTGCCACGATAATATGGATCTGCAGAGGGCCAACATTTTCAAAGAGCTAGGAACTGCACATCTGCAGCACATGTGCCAATGATCAAACAGACTGTACTGCACTGGTGGTGTGTTGCATTCAGATCACGTCGGCCATTACCGAAATCGACACAACAAACAAAGAACTGGTCAGAAAGTACAAGAAGGAGATGATGCTGCGCAAGAAGTATCACAACGAGATCGTGGAGCTCAAGGGCAACATTCGGGTGTTCGCGCGTGTCCGGCCGACTATCCGGGAGGATGGCACCGGAGCGCAGGCAGAGCATGTTGTGACATTCGATGACGACGACGACGGCCTTCTGTCCGTAGCGCACCGAGGAAACATAAAGACCTTCGAGCTGGACAAGGTCTTCAAGTCAGGCTCAACTCAGGAACAGGTACATTGTGTTGTTGTATACTTTATATAAAAATAAATTAAATATAAAAAAATCGACGGGTTCGCGTACCGGGCAGGTCAAGAACAAGGAGTCGTACAACTCCCTGGTCAAGAACCACCTTTCCGCTTCCGTGGGACGCCACCACCCCATGATCAGGCGTTAGATGCGGCACCTATATAGTGGAAATCAAAACAGGCGTGATGCCTAATGACTATGGACCCACCGTGTGACAAGGTGAATTCTTCTGAATTGCTGGCACAAACAGAACATGCATTGCCTGCAGTGCTCAGAAACACATACGTCCTAGTATACCTACTCGAATTATTATTTACTAAAGTGGAATTTGTGGTGCAAATCTGATTAGGCGGGCCAAGATACACCGTATGCAGTCAACTCATGCAAGTAAGATTGCCAAATTCCCCTCAAACATACATTCACTGTTGGGCAGGGACTTGGTGATGGTGGTGATGCTGGTGGAGGGGGGAAGGAGGAGAGATACTTCACCCCATTTTTGGTGGAATTTTGATACATGTACCGGTACCTAATTTCATGTCTATGAACATGCCTCATCCTGTTTTGAAGGATCTTGCATATGTTTCTCCTGGTTCTCACCGCTTTCTCCTACTCACTGCTTTTGTGAATCGTAGGTGTTCGGCGAGGTCAGATCTCTGCTGATCAGCTGTGTGGATGGTTACAATGTCTGCATATTTGCATATGGTCAAACGGGCAGTGGAAAGACATTCACCATGGAGGTAAGAGGACTGTGTTGTATTGCGCAACAAATTCACGATTTTCGTGAGACTCGGATAGAGCTAGAGGCTGAGTTTTCCACATCCGTGGCATCTTCACCACCCTCAAGGGTCAAGGCGCAGATGCAGCTCCTAAAGCGGTCTTTGTATTGCAACAGAGAAAATAATTGCAAATTCTGAATATTGGTTTGCCAGAAATGTTCGAAACGTTGAAAGGTTTCAGCTTGGATGACCACTACGCCATGCGTTAGTGGTAGAGTATCATTGCCCCAAAGAGAAGGTACCTTTTTCGAGTCTTGGGGTTAATAGTAATTTTTATTTAGACTTAACCCTAACCTTGCTGCTGTGTGCCCAGCATCCTGCTGTTACACTTCAACGTGGAAATGCTTACGATAATAACCCCCTTCACTCCTTCAAACTAAGAAATGCTATGGAGGAATGTTTCACAGAAATTAAATGGAATTCAATGTTTACATACCGATACTAGCTAGCATCCATGTATCATCTGGAATGGATGCAGTAGATATAAATGACATACAGACATTGTCATTTATCTGTTATTCATCTGTTATCTAACTCCACTGAGGAGCTCTCAATGAGCGAAACAGCTGTCTGGAGGATATGGAGATTCCATCCAAGAACGTGGATGTGGGCCAAGAGCGCAGTGTGGAGAGGTGGACAGTTTCAAAATTTCAAAATGGCCGAGTCCGTCGCAGCTTCTGAGTTGCAGACATGGTCCATGTGTTAATATGGTGTTTCAGGGCTATGGTGAGAATCCGGGCATCAACCCGCGAGCACTGCAAGAGCTGTTTACGGTCGCCGAGGAGCGCCATAAGGACTGGGAGTATGCCATCACGGTCAGCGTCATGGAGATCTACAACGAGACGATCCGCGACCTGCTGTCCGACGCTCCCACCCAGGCCAAGGAGGTCAAGCAGAGTCGGAACGCGGCCGACGGCCACTACGTGCCCGGCCTGACCTGGATACGAGTACAAACTGTGGAGGATGTACATGAGGTAAGACAGTTCGAACTGCATGTACACTGCAGTGTTTACATGCCATAGATGTGATACCCCATTGATGTAATACCCCATTGATGTGATACCCCATTGATGTAATACCCCATTGATGTGATACCCCATTGATGTAATACCCCATTGATGTGATACCCCATTGATGTAATACCCCATTGATGTGATACCCCATTGATGTAATACCCCATTGATGTGATACCCCATTGATGTAATACCCCATTGATGTGATACCCCATTGATGTAATACCCCATTGATGTGATACCCCATTGATGTAATACCCCATTGATGTGATACCCCATTGATGTAATACCCCATTGACGTTCAAAGGCATTGCTGTAGTGGTTGTACTCATTCCTAGAACAAGAAAGAAAGAGGAATGAAAAAAAAACAGACTGAAAAGACTTCGACTGAATGGGGTGCACGGCATGATGGGGTGCTGCAGGCTACGCTGACCTATGTTCTTGGCATCTGCGCCTACTTCACGCGACAGAAAAGTGAGGGAAGAAAGAGGGAGAGAGAAACGAAAGACTCGAAGAGATTCAAACAGATAGCGGTAGTATAACATGGAGGCTGAAGAATTGATTGAACAGAAAGATAGTCCTCATTTTCATTTGCACTGCATGCATGAAAGTTGTGATGTCAGTCACTTTTTGTGGCACGGTATTCATTGCCACTGTAATTATATTGGGACAGCTGGCCTGGGCTGTGATTTCACAGGGGCGTCGCACACGGTACGGTCACTACGGTATTGACCGTACCACTATTTGCCCCAAGTACCCCGCGGATCAATAAAATGCCCTGATTTGGGCTCTAAATTCCCAAAATTTTCAGCTCAGCCATCCCTTCCCCACAAGTAACATTGTACTTCAGATGGCTGACCATACCATACTAAACTACCTTCCAACGCCCCTGTTTCATCATGTCTTGCAAACCCATGACTTCACTGTGCGGGTTGCAGGTATTCGCTCTTGGAAAGGAGAACAGAGCGACTGCTGTGACGGACATGAACGAGCACAGCAGCCGATCACACGCTCTGCTCAGCATCAGGGTGGTCGGCACCAATCGCACAACGGGAATCAAGACCGTTGGTAAGTGAAGAACTGGCTGAACAGAGTGACAGTTAGCAACAGTGTGTGTGTGCGCGCGCGTGCGCGCGTATGTGTGTGTGTGTGTGTGTGTGTGTGCCCACTGATCGCCCAGTCTGCTTAGAAGGATCGTCTCCTCTAAGCCTTTCTCCACTGCTCTTGTGATGTGATGATGTTCCCATGAGCTAGAGTATGGGGAGGAGTGTGTACAAGTTAAAAGGGCATCCGAGCCAAAATCACATAATGTATGATTGTGTTGATCATAATTCACTGTAGATTCTACATGTGTACGTTTCGGACATGTGTCTCGCACCTGTGATCCTGTGCAGGTCGCCTCAACCTTGTCGACTTGGCAGGCAGTGAGCGTATAAACAAGAGTGGGTCGGAAGGAATGCGACTGAAGGAGGCACAGAACATCAACAAGTCGCTCTCCGCGCTGGGTGATGTCATCCACTCCCTGAAGCAGAAGTCTGGTCACATCCCGTACCGCAACTCAAAGCTAACATATCTACTGCAGGACTCATTGGGTATGCTCATCATAATACTAACTGTTACAGAGTGGTGTACTTGAAGTAGCTAGGATTCTCCACCAACACATACACACACCACATAACACACACACTCACACGCGCACGCGCACACACATACACACACACACATACACACATGTGTGCGTGTACATACACACACACACACACACACACACACAAACTCACATACACACATGTGCGCGTGCACGCACACATACAAATATATACACACACACACACACACATATACAAACTCACATACACACATGTGCACGTGCGTGCGCACACACACATACACACACACACATACACACACGAACACACACACACGTGATAGTGCTGTAAGCCCCAGGAATGCACCTGGATGGAAGGTAACTTTACATCTTGCTTTGTTTATACATTGCATCATGCAGGTGGTGAGAGCAAGACACTAATGATGGTGCAAGTCTCTCCCGTCGAGAAGAACTCCAGTGAAACGCTGTGCTCGCTGAACTTTGCTAACCGCGTCCGTTCTGTGGAGCTTGGACAGGCATCACGGCGAACAGAAACGTCTGACTCCAGCGCTGCACACGATCGCATGGCGGAGCACGGGGTGAGATATTTTGTCAGATTGTTACTTTGTAGCTTCATCTTGATTTAAAGTAATTAGTCAAATAATGCAAATCAACAGGCATGTACGTACCATGATTGAGCGATAGTCTGTCTATCTCAACAGTAGTCGTAGTACAATGCTACAGAGTCTGCACTTGATCTCTTAGGATGTACTGTTGTGGACATGGAAATCCGGTCGCACGTCTAGCGGCCTCAGGGCGCTGGCCATGCAGCCGTGGATAAGCGGTACACAAATGGATGTTTACGCGCTGCATGCAGCAGCGCGCTGATTTGATTGCATCTGATCAAGAGTTACATGCACACTGTACGCGCTGAGGGCGCCGGCCCCGGTCAATCGACTGGATCTTCATGTCCGCTACAGTACATTGCACTGCATGTGCATATTGTTAGATGTGTGCCCCGCAAGCTTCAAGGGCACACACCTACTTGTGGTGCTGGTAATTGTGTGTTTAAAGTACATGTATACCCTCCCCCGTGACCATGTTGCCCTCCCTTCATCTACGCAAGTAGATAAGGGTTTGGATTCACAGGCAACTTGAGGAACGCACACGTGCAGGTAACCCTAAAAGATGTGACCCACTAGACATGTTTAAGATTTGGTCCATTGTTGTCCAAACTCAGACCTGAACAGTCGTTATCGCCCCCCCCCCCCCCCCCTCCCCAAACACACACACACATGACATTCTCCTCGCTTTTTCGACTTGCGTGCACTATGGCTTTCAGGAGGGAGTATCGCTGACTGGCCGTGGCAGTCCAGCAACAGCCGGCAAGAGGCTCACTCAGACGGCTAGGCGGCGATAACACCCTTGCGACCGCGCACTTCATGATGACTTCAACATCAACAATTCCGGTGGTGAACCGTCTTGCAGCAAAGTTTGAAAACATTGTCCGACTGCATCACCAGACTGTGAATATCTAACATTGATGACACATACATGTAACTTAACCCCTTGATTGAGTCTGTTAGCTTTCCTTGATAAAAGTCTCTGCCATGACGGCATTCGTGCCATGATCATACTGACACATTATGCGTTGTACTGCTTTTCAGAACTCAATGCCATGATGCACTGCGTCTTGCCAACGTACGGCGCTTGCTTGCTGCCATAATTATAGATATTGTTCATGTGCAAAACTAGTGTGATTTGCCTCTGCCAGAATGAAAAATATGTGGATGTCGTTGTGATCAATATTTATCAAATTTCCATTCAACGCCATGCACATCATGTTTATATTTGTTTACATATATTTGTGCCCATTAAAATCATACATACCAGTATATGCCTCAATGCCCCCCCCCCCCCCCCGAATAGTGGCAACAGCAGCAGCATTTTATATCATCAGTAATACTAGTATTTGGTGATGAACAGATCAATATCTTATTGCATATTCGCAAGGCAAACCTAACCGCACAGCTTGACATGTATGGTGTATTTCTAAAATATTTGGTAATAAAAATAAGAACGCCTCGCTATGCATATCCTGTGGCCTGCTAGCAACAAACCAACATGCCTACAGGCCTGCATGGCTGTAGGATTCAATGTAAATAAATATGCTACCATAATAGTGCAACTAGCCAACTAGTAATTTGAGAGCTTTTTAAAATGAAGTGAATTTGTCAATCAAGAGCTATAAAAGCAAACACTAACAATAAAAAAACGACAAAGCTGCATGCAAACCTAACGTTCTAGAAAAAAAACAAGTTGAGAGCATGGGCAACTACAAGAAATTTGGCATTATGATTGCCAGGTACGGAATTGCTGGGCTATGACTGGAGATACGGCTTGTCCAGGCGAACACTGGCCAGGGTTGCATTAGCTGATAGGTACACCGTCGCATCGTCAAAACAAAAGGTGGATGTACGGGATAGTGGTACCGACTTCCGATAATTCGCTCAACCAGCTTTCCTATAAAAGGTGGACGTTCCACTAGTATTGGGTTGCTAGCACTGCGCTCAAGCAGTCAGGCTGCCGTGTTCGCCAGACACCAAACGAGCACGAATCCGCCAAGCGTCGTGCGTCGTCAGCTTAGCGCTGGCCATTCCCATCTTGGCAAGGCGAATGCGAGCAATCTCCTGCACCTCGTCGTCCATGATCTTCTGCGTCGGCGCAAGATCGACCATCACGCAGTGAGAGGAGGCGTAGTGACAAGAGATTGCCTTGCGGAAGCCGTCTGTTCGATTCATTCCAGAGCCGTGGATGAGTAGAGGGTGGAAGAAGACTGTATCACCTTCTTCCATCTCCAAATGTACCATTTCGGACTTCGGTGGCATACTCTCCAAAGGTATACCGTGATACATTTTGTTGACACCGCCCTTCCACTCCGGATAGCCGTGTGCCAGTAGTGGATTGGTGGCATGGCTTCCAGGGTGTACTACAAGGCAACCGTTCTCGCGGTCGACATGCTGCAACGCTGTCCACGCGCACACGATCCGATCGGCGGGCCTGAACGGGAAGTAGTGCAGGTCCTGGTGAAGCGGATGGCGCGAGCTCTTACTGCCCGTGTCGGGTGGTTTGTTCAGCAGCATTGTATGCATCGACATGAGGTCATTGCCGGCAATGGCCTGTACGTACGGTAGAATGGCCGGGTGGCTGCAGTAGCCAAACAAGACCTCATCATCTTGGAAGTTCTGTACCTTGGTTATTGCTTTCTCGTCCACTACGTACTCGGAGCGAGCAATGCTCACATCCCTCATGATCAGTGCAGATGGATCTAGTTTGACCTCGCCAGAGCAGATTTGGCGAAACCTTTCCTTGTACTGCTGTGTGGATTGGCGATCAACCAAGCCCCTCTTGACGACAAATCCATGCCGAGCGTAATGCTCTATTTCGGCTGCTGTTAGTGCAGAATCGGCTGCGCAATACGAGGTAGGGAGGGTAGCACCAGATGCTGAGGTGACCTGTACCTCCAGAGAGTCAGTAGTTGGCTTACGCAAATGGGACGTCAGAACATCCAAGCGCCTGCTCGAGGCCATCGTGGCTGGAAAGTATTCACTAACCAATCAGCAAATTGGCAATCCTTGAAATATCTCTACGTAGTCATCACCTCTCCAACAAGGCCAGGGGTAAGAAGTTGAAAGAACGTGAAGAGGAGAAGAGTTTAGTTTAGGAGTGAGTTGGACCCTTCACCTCCCTTCTGTCATAAAAAGAGAACGGTGTTGTGTCTTGTGATCTTTTTCCAAGACAAGCGTGACTGCATGGGTGTAAATCCTCGAAGACGTTATCATGGTTATGCACGGGCCACGCGCCATGCAATGCATGCATGATGCACGATGACACTCCATCCGAGCAAAAATATTCAAAATCTCATCAGCAGGCATGCAGGATATCAGTCATTCTTATCTTGAATCAGGGAGTCGTAAAATATTTTACGACTCCCTGTCTTGAATGAATATTGTTTTCAATGACAACTCGGTTTCTGATTCAGAAAAGGTTTCTCTCCCTTCTACCGAGGATGGATGCTATTGCCAGTGTCAAAATTGACCCGGAGGGCGTTTTCAAATACATTCAAATCTCCCTTCAGTCGGGCGACGCCAAGAAAGTCGTGATCCGGGGCGATGGTACTTGTGAATACCATGGTAAGTGTAATAGCCTTATAGGTAGATCTACTGCCTCAGCCTGTTGCGTTTATTTTTATCATTCTGAGAAAAGAGGACAGTAAACTAGCTTATTCCAAAGTGTGCTGAGTAGGTTATACCGTCCTTATCACTGTATCAGTATTCATGCACGGGGTTCATTTTTTTGCCACAATACTACAGTAGAATCACACGCCTAAATCTACATCTGCTACAGAATCTGGTATCTGACTTTAATAATCTGTTAGATCTAAGAACTGCACACAGATACTAGTTCTGATGAATTTGGTCTGTTGTTTTATATTTACAATATGGGCATTGCCCGCTCTTTACGGTTGGTACCGCTACCGCAACTGTTAAATCCGGGCTTGTGGGTTGAGTCAGCGATGTGCGCCCATGGCCCTTACAGTGATGGAGGTCTGTGGCTGCGTGACACCAGGCACTGGGCTAAGCCGAGGTAGCAGGGTTTATTGAGCAGCACAGATGCGTGCACGGTGATACTGTACAGTGACAGGAACGTTGCCAGTGAAATCCAACCCCATGAACAAACAACACCGCGCCTAATGCATACTAGTATCTCAATGTCCATAGTACTGCTGTTCTGTGACTGTTCCGGTTGAAATGTGGTTGGATTTCACTTGTATGAGATGCCTGTGCTGAGATTCTGGCCCTCTTTTCCTCTGTTTCTTCTCCTTACAGCCGATATTCTGGACAAAGTCACTGATGGGGAATTCGGCCGTGACAGGACCATCACTGCATCATGCCTGGGAGGGGGCAGGATCAGGCACGATCCAGCCGCCAAGTCTATCTTAGTATATGGCTATTCTGTGGGCTTTGGACGAGCAGACCACACGGCAACAGTTCGACTTCTAAAGGAGCAGTACCCAGCATATAAAATAGATTACAGCAATGATGGCTACTGATCGTCGGAGTTGTTCTTGAGCAAACTATTTGCACTTTTTTTCAAGAGATTCTGTCAAAATCTATGGACTCCGGAAGTCCGACGTGCCAACTGGAATGACCAGGCATATGTGCCGTCGGTAAGCGAGTGCCCAATGCAGTGGAGCTGCTCACTCAATGGTTATGTTTGTCGTGATCCAGTGCTGATACTGTGTCACTGACTGAATGGTACTGAAGGACACACATGGGCCTATGGTACTGAAGGACACACATGTGCCTATGCTGAAGACCACACATGAACCTGAGATTGCCTGCTGCATCCCCGCTGGCTCAACAAGAACGGTTTGAGCGATGTTAGAGACTTTTTATTTGCTGTTTCATGTGATATTCTCGTATGGCAGATCGAATTCACAGGCATTTCTTTGCAACTTTATGTACATGCAGAAGTATTTTGAATGAGCTCATTATAATTGGACATATTCTGTTGCCATTGGTTACATACTTCAAAAGAAGTACATGTATATTCACTGCTTGCATGAAGCAAAGGTGAAATGATCAGCTTTGTGTGTGATTTCGTCATGTCTCGAGGGACTGTGGCATTTGATGAAAGCGTGTTAAAATCGTTTAAAAACACTGATGAAAACCGATACAGACGTGTTCGTGCAAGGTGGCGATAATTCCGTTGCGTGTTTGTTCATGGCCGGTGCTGTCCATTGTCGTGTGATGTTTCCTGGTGAGTGGGTGAGTGTGAGGCTTGCTGCTTCATTGTTATAGTATTATGTATATGTATCAGATATGAGCTTACCATACGCAACACAAGTGTTTCACAACATGTGAGAGGAACTACAACTTCTCAAGCCGCTGCTGCCGACATTGGCTATTCACGGTCCCAGTGGCGGTGACTGATCGCGGATAGGTCATCACAAGAGGCAAGGCTCACCAGATACTTGGTCAGCTTGAGCAGCTCCCTGTCCGTCGCTCTGTTCACATGGGCATGCTTGAAAGCCTTGATCTGTACGGGGAACAAACAAATAACACGCAGGAAAAAGATGTTGCGGAGAAGTGTGCAGGCCATGTACATACAGTAGGGGTAGGGGCAGGGGCAGACTTGTGTAGGGCAAAATAATAACCTATGATATATTAGCTGGTGCTGCTGTCTAGCCTTGCATAGGAAAGTGGATAGCAGGTCACTACAAGTATGATGTATCTTCGTAACACAAAAATCACTAACGTTATAACAGTGGACCTCTTTTCTTTGCTATCTCGAGCAAAGGAAAACCCGGTTTCGGGTTGGTATACGTAAGTATAGATTATAGACCGGTTAGGAGGTCTATACAGGATATATAGACCGAGTAAAAGACCGAGGTCCCCCGAGGTCTTTTACGAGGTCTATATATCCTGTATAGACCAACTATGAGGTCTATAATCTATTTATCGTGTTCTCCACACAATAGTTTCTCTTCATATACGACATATCATTGTAATTCTAGTATTATACTATAGCCTATACCGCATTGTCCTGCATTGAAAGTCAAGATCATTTTTTAAACTAGGTTCAGCATCGGTAGCACAGTGGCTGGGTGGTAAGGAAGAGTGACTGAGATTCACAAAGTTGTGGGTTCAAATCCCATCTTGTGTATTTCTGCTTTCTTCAAAAATTTCTTTTTCTAAGTTGGAGAGAAAATTTCTAAGTCCAAGAAGTTCTAAGGAGTCAAATATAAGTAGTCAAATATATCGTGTATTTGACTAAGCAGTCAAATACGCGATATATTTGACCGCTTAGGTATCAGGGAAATTAGTGGGGTCAAATACTAAGAAGGCGATAAACTGTTATATCGAAGCTCAAAGCTCTGCTATGCAATACTCTTTCGGCCAGTGTGACCTTGCGGAGCAGCTCACTCGCACGCTAAAGACCCTTGATTTGAGAATGCAGCGGCCACTATCAAACACCAGAGCTGCAGAAGCATACACTACACTCTCACTCCAGCTGTCCATCTTCATGTGCTTGCCATACACGCTCACCTTTATTCCATTCCGGGGATTCATTAGAAAGTTTCGCCGCAAGTCATCCACGAGAACAGTGTTTTTCTGCGAGAACTGCTTCAGCTTTCCCCAGATAACACCAAGTGGCTTGGTCTGGAAATAGAAGACAAATGCAAACAAATCCAGCATGAAACCATCATAATCTCACCCAGTAAACACCAAAAAAATTTTACAAAACCCCTGGGCTATAGCTGAACTGGAAAAATTAGAAGGGAACTCTCAAATCGGCCAAGCAAATGGGAAAAAAATTGCAAATGGTAAACCTTCAACCAAAAGGCATGTGCACGCGTGTGTTGTGTATGTTGAATAGCTATACGCGCGTGCATGTCTTGCTGTTTTTGTCTTGTTGTTATTGGCTGAGGCCAGTTGTACCTTTCCATCTGTTTAAATGGATTTTCCGGGTGTTAGCGGCCGTCGGGAGTTCCCTTGGGAACAGATACGATGATTACATTTTTTTTTTTTACAAATAAACTCTTCCAGAATGACTGTCCAGTGGTGTTGGTTGAGCAAGGCATGTATTGACTCGTGTTCACACATCGCACTGCTATTGCAATGCAAGTACTTCAGTATGCATAACCATGGTTACACCCTGAGGTCAACATCAGAACCCGATGAGTAGCTTATTATAGGCGATTCAGACTACGGCCAACTGTGACCACGTTTCTACGACTCAGACGTGTTTGATCAGCGATTGTGCATAATTATTTGAAACACGGCTGCATCACCATGGAAATTCAAGTTCAGACGTGATTTTGGCCGTAGTCTGAATCGCCCATTAGCAAATCGAGCAACCCTGAACTCACATTCAGCAGACCGCCTTGGCCTTCAATGTACACCGATATCATCGCCAGTTCGTCCAACATGAATGAAATGGAGTAGGCTGGGTTGGATAGCATACCCAATTCCTACACAGCGTTGTGAAGACATATTCGAGAAAGAAAGCACCGAGAACAATACAATCACAGTGCCGGTGCACTTATTCAGTCAGTCAGAAACCAGAACACCTTGCCCCATGATCTCTTTACTGCATTTGAAAAACTAAATTTTAAAAACAACCCATACTTCAACCCGCAGCCATCATCTGAGCAAAACGACCATGAGAGAAGGTTTGATGGTTGATGGCACGTGGCATCAAACCAAACGCCAAAACAGATCAGACTTATTTCCCCGAGTACATGTAGATGCACCGACCAGCATAGTTGTACAATGGAATAAATGTGATGAATGCGGATAACAACAGTTAGAACTTTGAAAGCCATGCCGCCGACACCCAGAACATTGGTGACGGGTACGGGAGTGCACATTCTGTTCATGGATAACACGGTGTACATCAGGGATTCGGGTACGACTCCCCGGAGTACACGTAGTACAGTGGAGCGCCGTAGCCATTGCTCACCTGCAGTTTTGTTTGAACCCATTTCATACCAGTTGCAGCTGTGTTGTACAAAGGAGAACCAAAGCACAAGAAGAAATCCAATTCGGATATTGTGGACACTTGTCCACTGACTATTCAATTCTTACAGAAAGCGTAATCACAATGTCATTGTGTTCTCTTGTGGAACACAATGACCAGCATAGAAACCAGTCTCACTGGCCTGGCCATTGTAATGCTAGTCACATGTACAGTGCGCTGCTCAATGGAACTTAGTCCCCTGTGTCAAATAACGCCAATTGTTATTTACCTGTACATGTAGCCTCAGATATGCAACACTGGACTGTGCATGGGTGCAGGGGGTGCTAACTTGTTCATGAGACCGGATATCATTGACAGTAAAACCTAGATTTTTTTACATTTGAGAAACATTCTTATTTCGTTTCCGGAGGAAGTATGAATTCTAGGCTGTGTGTTTCATGCAAAGCGCTAGCTCATTCATACGCATGTACTTCACAACTGTAAAGCTACTATTGTGTGCCCGTGTGCGTGTGTGTGTGCGTTTGCATGACAAAGAGAGACGACTTACACCATATTGCTATGTTGTAGAGAGGATAAACCGTGGTCAAGAATTCCTGCAGGTGCGGCCGTGCAAGCTCTTGAGCGGTGGTTGCTTTGGATCTGTGGTCTGGTGCCAACAACAACAACAAAGCCAAAGCCAGACTGCATTTTCACTACAGTCCATTCATAAAAAGATGAGGGCTGGCTCTGGCGAGCTCCTGTGCTTGGCGATTTTTGTGGTTTTATCAAAAGTATATAACCCCCATATATATACTCTTGGTTTTATCGTACACAGAACTGCAAAATTTGAGGTTAGAAAAAGGGTCCAAAAAAGGTACCTCAACTGCAACTGGGGTTCGAACCAGGGAGTAGTACAATACCTCCCTGGTTCGAACCGGACAATGCAGTGATGCAAGTGGAGTGAAACGGATTGGATTTTCATGGCCTTTCCCAATTCAGTGCTTACAAGACAAAACCTGGCCGAAATCCTATTTTTGTTATGGCTTGCTTTTCAGATAAATAGACTTCAGAAACATAACTGGAAGAGGATTCCATGGGGATTGCAGAAAAAAATTGTGAAAAACTCAAAATTTGACCCATTTATGGCCAAAAGCTAGGATATCTTGTTTCCCGAATGGACTGTAATGTCATTACACGTCCAGCAATCAACGCACAGTTTCATGGTCACGTTTCATCAAAACGAATTATATTCAGAGTCTTGTTATGCGTTTTAAAGTGCGGCTAATACCCCTGAAAATATGGTAAGTACATGCTACTGAATGATCATTCGACACAAACATACCAAAGAAAGTGCAATCGATGTCCAAGACAAGAAGCTTGCGATCGTCGCGCAGCGGGTTGACCAACTTGATGTCATATTGCTCTACACGCCGACTGATCTTGTCCAGAAACATGGCCCTGCGCGAGAGACAGAGATGGCGGATAGAACACACAGAACACTAATCTAGCACAGTACAATCAGACCACTGATTACAGTCCTGATAAAAAAAAAAACACATGGCGAGGCATAAGCAATGCAGTGGACATGCAAGTAAGACCATGAAACAATGCCTACCTTGTCATACCTTGTCATGCAGCAGTACTTCTGAATCTTCACGACTATGTTCGCACAATCATTAGTAAAGGGAATGTTCGAAGACTCTCCAGCTTGGTAGGGAGCAACACACACTGCCTCCACTATCGCCAAAGTTGCGAACACCATTTTGTAAATGTCTCTAGAAGTTTCTGGTACCGTACTGTTTGTGCAGCGAGTGTACTGTAGAAGTCACAGCAGAGGACATGACCGCACTCATGTTGGAATATAAGTATGATATTGCAAGCAATAACTGTGGAGTGTGGTGTGCAAACTACCAGTCTTACTGCTTGTGTACTGGAGCCATCTCATCCTCCGGAATGTCAAAGACGTCCTCGTCGTCAGCCGAGCTACTAGCGGCTTCAACTTGTTCCTGGGTAGGTGCTGCGGCAGCCTATCAGTATAACACAAACACAAAATGACAACCCTGGCATCAGAAACACATACCAGTACTATGATAGACAAACAATCTCACATGATAATTACAAAGAGTTGAAGACCTGATTACAACAAGGACGGCACATGCAATGTATGTACACATGCTCCCCCCCCCCCCCCCCTCACACGCACCAATGGGTACACATCAAATTTTGTAAGTATACCGGATATCTACCCCAAATTATATCGATATACGAGCGGACATATATATTATGCATGCACTTCAAAGCACATGTCCAGTAAAAAACCTGGATTTAGAGGCCAGTGAGAGACTACCTGTCTTCAGAGACAACCTGTCTTCAGAGACCACACGTCGGGAGGTCACCAAAACAAGTTTATGACTGCATTCAACTTGGAACAAAGCGGAGCAAAACTTTAGACTCACTTTGAAAGGAGACACTTCTAAAAAGTCAGGGGCACATAACACATCATAGTGATCATACACATGGCTAGTGTACACAACAGCAACTCACAATATCGTCTTCTCGCGAGCCAACCATCATCAGCTTGTTGACCGGCTGATGCTTGATGGCTGAAAAGAGAGTGTCGTCGGATGGTACTCCCTCTGCAACATACCAGTGTGTAGACAAACAACACTGATAGCCGGCCACCAACAGCTAAGTCTACGTCAGAGAAAACCAAAGCAGACTGACAACCACTTCTTCCTACTGTGTTTGAAGTTGGCCGGCAATACCAAAGTCTAACGGAAATCAAACAGACATGATGAACTGATGAAGTCCACCATCAGAACCACCTCCTCTTACTGTGCTTGAAGCCAATCAACTTTTGACGGTGTGGCTGCACGCCGGTGAGATCCGACAGGCACTCCTTCAGTTCTCCCACTCTCGAGCCGGTGTGCAGATGCTCAACCGTGTACTCCTTGCCTTGCCATTTCACCTTGAACGTGAGGACGACGTCACCGCCGCTGGATGCTTCCACTCCTGTGCACATTGCACAGACGACAGCAGCAAAGATCAGATCAGATCAGAATAGCCGGCATGCCCATTGTCAAATTCAGCACAGTCTGGCTTTTAGCTTTCAGCTCGCACACTTTTTCAGTCTGTTTTTTGGGGGGGGGGGGGGGTAGAGTTCAACCTGTCTTTCAGGCCTCTGGATGGTAGCCAGAAAAACGAAATTTACTTCCGAAATAGATGACCATTATTCTTCAGATGCGGAGAAGTCAGTGTGCACATGTGACTGGCATTTACATGGATCGTTTAATTCAGCAGCAAGGACTAATTTCGTTGTGAGCACTTCCTATTCGTCGACATGCATGAGTACAGTGTAAAACGACGGTTGCAGGGCACAAAACAAGCCTCGGAAATTAGTCCTTCTTGTTGGTGAATTAAAGCTGCTGTCTCCAAAACGCTTGATCGCTTTTAATTTGTATTTTCTTCAACATCCAGTCAGTGCACATACAGTACATGCACCAGAAAGAGGCCAGGCCTGGATGGAGGAGATACTGGATACTTGACCAGTACACTGTACAACTAGTTTTATTTTATGGTGTGTGTACATGTACGTGCGAGCTATTGTGTTTTCAAAATGTTCATCCATATCTAGCTAACAATATGGGATGCTAGGAATCGAGGTAGGTATTCATTCATGCCGTACCTGATGCACTCATTGTGTTTACACTGGCACTGGCCCTGTCCAAGGCCTTCAACGAAGCTGCACAACAGCAAGTAGAGACAGCTCCGGGATGAGCAGCGGTTCGTCGTAGGAAACAGTATTTACGCAGCTGCTCTACTGACTCCTCTCAACAACGGCAGGGCTAATGGCTACTTCTCACAGTCTAGTTATTGAATTATGTCACCAGAATGTATTTTCTCGATATTACATAGACTACGTCGGTCAGAGCAAGGATGAGAATCGACCGACACAGAATCGTTCCAAGTGGGTGGAAGGTTCTTCGCACGCAAAATCAAAGATGCTGGGCCTACAGATACGATTCTTAGCTGTTCGATGAAAAGAAAGAGGTTGTGACCTTTTCTATCAAACAAACTGATATCGTTTTTCAAATCTTCTCTCTGACTCTGTACCAAGATTGTAGGGGACTGTCCCTAGCCTTGCACGTGTTTCGGGCACTTTCGGCCACTTTTTCAGGTCACGTGCGCACTGACTTATAACGACTTGTACTAAGTAGTAACATGTACCATCAAGAGTAGATAAACTCTTGGTACCATGTGTACTGCTACTGTGCTAGCATAGCAAGAGGTGGACT
>NC_088646.1:37877851-37967851 GCF_964019385.1 Sycon ciliatum | reverse complement strand
GTGCCAAAAGAGCTCTAGAGCTACAGAGCTACAAAAAAACATTGTCGAGTTGTTTGGAGTTCGTCTCGTTGTAGGCCAAGTCAAGTGGTTTTGAAGTGTAGTCTTCGCTGTCTTGACGTGGAGTTTCGATAAAAGATGAAGGCGACATCTGCCAGACCCAGTGACTCTTCGGTTTATGCCGTTCTTCGACACAACATCATTTTCGTGCAGGAACTATTGTTATTACTTCTACAATAATTATAGTAGTTCAAGTTCTAGTATTACGGATCATGTCACAGTCAGTGCATTGTCCTCTACTTGCCTGTGGACGAGGAACGTTGTGTAGTTCCTGCACGTGCTCAGCACCTGAACTGTACGTTCCTTTAGAGTTTAGTTCAGGAATCAGGGCTACCCGTAGATGTGTTGACGCATGCCACCTGGTGGCTGAATCAGTGCACGTGATTCTCAACCTGGCAGGAGGAAGCAAAGAATTTTCATGGACACTCGCTTGAGTATTCTGACAAGTCCCCCCCCCCCCCTTTCTGGTGCTGTTCTGTTGGCACACTGCATCTGCATGGCGAGCCTGGGACAGGCATGCTCCCATGCAGCTGCTGTACTATTCTGGCTGGATTCTGATATGAGATCACAAGGCTAGCACAGCAGGATCTGCACAGTGGCTGAACATCAGCAGTAAAGAAGGTGCAGTATAAGAAGTAGTAAATTCGATTTCAGTGGTGCAGAACAGTTTTGATTTCAAATTGCATCGCTGCATTGTATTTTGACTTTTGTCTCATGTTTGAAGTAATCAGTTACAGTTTTGCTGTTCAAATGATTTCTGAATGTATCAGAGTGATAATGTTGACCTACCTATGGCCCGCCACCACCCGCGCTGATGTTGTGAGCGACAAAACAGTTCACTTCTCCATAGGTAGCTAGATTTGGGAATTTTCCCTTGGCTTTAATACTGCAATTGTTGTGCATTATAAATTAAGCACTGGTGTGTCGGCAGTGTGGTTGTTGGGTACTGCACGACCAAGACCTTTAGACGGTCAACATCTTTGTTTGTGTTCTGCAGGCCAGAGCGAAGGAGGTTGAATTTGTGGTGTATTAATTCACCGCCTTCCTCTCCAAGAGTACATACATGCGAAGGCGTGGCTCGCCCGAACAGTGTGGCTTCGTCAATATCGACACCCAACAAACTCTCCCCTGTGTTTTGGCTCTTGTTATCCACCGAGCACGCCCCCTTAAGATTCTTCTCCTGCTTTGGTCTACCTCCCTTTCTTGCACTCTCAATCCACCCACATACAATGCATTTATCATCTGTGTGCGGCATCCAGGCTAGTACATTTGGCAGAGCCTTACTACAGCCACCACCACCACTATCCCCTCCCTTAATATCACCACCAACATCACACGGTGTTTCACTTTCTGCTGACTTCTGGATAAATAGTAAGCATGCCCTACAGAAATGTGTGGGGTGGACACCACTTTCATCTTTTTCTACCTTGATACCTAGAACATTGAAGATCTGCAATGCATAATCGTTCACTAGATAAAATAAATAGGGGGCTCTAAGACTTCCGACCACTCCGATGGCTGGGCAGTTTACATCCACCCAAGCGACACAACATACCCACATGCTCAAGGTGAAAATTCAAATTTTTGAAATCAGAGCTCATTGTTCAGCGATAAGAGACGTCAGAAAGAACACGATGCACACAAAACTACCCTACGGATCACAATGACACTAACGTATTTTGTAGATGAAGGTTTCCGCTATACAAATAAACTTCCCTCGCCGCCACCAAAACTTCCCCAACTAGCTACCCAGGGCAGTTTCCCTGGGCTACGTACAGCAAAAGACACGCTCAAAAAGGAGTAAGAAATCGACAAGAAACGCTTGAAAAGTCGCTCGCTCGAAGAAAGAAGCACTCGTTTTTTACACGCGATTGTACTACAGCTACTGTACTCTCACACGAGGCTATTTTTGTTGTTTTCAGTGTCTCAGGCTCCGCTCGGTGAGGCCGAGAAGCCGCGTGTAGAGAGCTGGCCCTGAGAAAATTCTCAGCCCTTGAGTACGCTTGAGTACGGGAAAATCCCCTACTTCGGTGACTGCTGGCCTGGCCTCGAACCCGAGATGCTGTGCACGGGTTTTTGCAGTCTGAATCAGCCGTGCACACACTGTGACACAGACTCAGTGACCATGGTGACTTGCGTGAGTGACAGTATCAGAATCACAGACTATCTGCAAGTGCAACGCATGCCTTCGGCCGGGCCGAGCTCCGTAGATCTATGCATGCCACACACTGTGACACAGACTCAGTGACCATGGTGACTTGCGTGAGTGACAGTATCGACAAGTCGACAGACCAGGCACAACGGGTCAGTCCGGCCAACACCAATCATGTACAACAAGCTGCACTATGTGACTGAACCCGTGAACTCACGGATCAGTACAGGTCAAATGTGTTTTACCACCTACTGTGACACCAGGTCTGCAAGACTTCGCCAATCAGCATGATCAGACACTGACCACTAATCAGAGATTGCTTCACCAGTTCACAATGGCAGTACAATCGAACCATTCATTGTCCTTGACAATGCCAATGCCAATGGCCTGCTCCAGTCCAGCTGTGCTGTCTGCAGCCTGCAATGAAAATAATGATCCGTCGACTTCGCGAAAGCCTCAGTGCTCATCGCCTCAGCTGTCAGCGCCCGCATGCCAACAGCTATGGCAGAAACGGTGCAGCGTTCCGATGTCTGGAACTTCGTGCCTTGTGGAGAAAGGGAGAGCGAAATCGGACACGGTCACAGGCACTCATGAATGAATAAATTGCAAGCATGGCGTTACAAATGACTATGTCACGTTGGCCAACTAGACCTCAAGACGAAATCGGGTTGATACCACCGCGACGCCTCCAGGTACTGGATGCAATTCCGACACTACACAATAATAAAATTTCCCTTTTAGCGGCAGTAAACGTAGCTGCTGTGCGGAGAGAAGTTTCGCCGCAGAGTTCACTTCACTGGCTTGTCCGGTCGGGATTAGGAGAGCGTTAGACACGAGGCCTGTGCGTCTCCGCAGTAATCATGGTAATGCCCTCAACCGACCAGACGTTACGACCAGGCCTGACAGCACTACTTCTGTTCGCAGTTGCGGCCTGGTTTGCCAATGGCCATCCGCAATGCACGGACTTCAGGCCACCATTCCAACCCACCAGACCATTACTGCATTGCCCTCAGTACACGGCCAGCGCATGCTGCACCGGAGAGCAGGATGCGAAGCTCGGCCAGGAATTTGACCGCTTCCTGGCCTCCTGGTCGAGCAGTGACCGAACGGATGACCACCAAGTGGATTCCAGCGGGGATGCGGGATCGCGAACAGCAGATTCGGTGCCTCGGGTAAACCGTGAGTTGAATGAGAGATGCAGGCTTTACCTGCGTTCGTTGCAATGTTTGGCGTGCTCACCGTTTGCCGCACATGCATACGATGTGGAGGCGACAGGGGAGGAACTCGACGACACTCGAGGCCGAGTCCCCGCTTTGTGCTATGGCATGTGCAGAGATCTGGTGAACGAATGTGGTCTTCCGGTTCTTCGAATGTTCTTCAACCTCGGTGAAGAGGACGACTCTGCCCAGGATGCCTCTACCAACCACAGCAGGACCACCACCAGCAGCAGCAGTATAAATGGCGACGCCAGGGCTGGACCGCTGTTCTGTAGCAAATGGAGTTTGAATGACAAGATCTACTGCTATCCCAACATCAACTACACTGAACGAGGTCAACTGCCACCTGACGTGACAGACGGGCGAGGGAATTCCCCTTCTGGACAGGCGGGTGCAGGTGATGATGACAGCGACTGTCTATGCGTGGAAGAGGTTGCTAGCGACCTGGTAAACCCACTTACATTCACCAGCAGCAAAGATGGCACAGGGCGAATGTTCATAGGTGAACAGAAAGGCATCATCAAGGTCATGACAAAGACGGGTAAGGTATTGGGCGAGCCATATTTGGACATCACCAGATCAGTGGGTACGCATAATGGGCGTGGGGATGAGCGCGGACTGCTCGGTCTGGAGTTTCATCCGAATTTCAAGTGGAACAGCAAATTCTACACATACTACAGCCACTACACACGGTCTGGTAAGCATTACAGCCGCGTGTCCGAGTGGACGCAGTCGAGAGACAACGCTAACCTGGCCAATCACTCGTCAGAGAGGATCGTGCTGCAGTTCACTCAGCCGCAGAGCAACCACAACGGCGGACAGGTGACGTTCGGTCCCGACGGCTATCTCTACGTGTTTTCCGGTGACGGCGGCGGGGCAGGCGACAAACATGGAGAGAATGGCAATGCACAGGATATGTGAGTGGACACTAGTATTGCACAAATGTGCGTGGGTTTTTTAATTGAACGGGTTCGGGTACAGGGAGGGTCAAGAACCGCCTTTCCGCTTCCGTGGGACGCCACCACATCATGATCAGGCACCACTTCCTTTTACATATAAGTTGTGAACACCTATGCCAACCCATCATACTTCGAAGTGCATGAATGTAGTATCCAATGTTGTAGACAGCAAGCTGTTTCCGCCATAAAGGCCTCATCAGTACAGCTACGAGCATTAAGTGAGCCGAGCTACCGGTCATGGTGCAAAGGTGGCACCATAGACATTTTTTTAAGGTAGCTCTTTGCTCTAGCACCAGAGAGCTCAAACTATGAAAAACAGCGGACAATGTGTGATGCAGCGGCACTAGAGCAGCCTACCGAGAGCGCTCAACAAGACGAACGCCAAGGAGCGTAATACCCCTGAATGTAGTACCGTATTTTATGGTGTGTTAGCTGCAGCGTAGTCTACGCCGCATCCCCTCCCCCTTCTCGGGCCCAAAGTTTGTATTTTTGTTGACATTCGGAGTATAAAAACATTTTAGAAGGTGCTACTAACAAGTTAACACATCGGCAAGTACAGTACAATGTCAAACTAGTTGATATAATGTCAGGTCAAGAGTGAGAGCTGAGTGATTAGAAACTCAAGTTTATAGTCCAGTAAGTGTATAGACATGGATTGTTGACCATTGCAATGCGTTGTGTACCGAACAGGTACACAGTGCTTGAAAATGATCGACGTGTTTAGATCTTGAGGCTGCTGCTGTTGTGTATTGATGAACATGTTACGCTTAGGTCCAATCTCCTGGGGAAAGTACTGCGCATTGATGTGAATGTCAATCATCCCCAAGCATTGTACGCTGTGCCATACGACAACCCATTCACAGGCCTGGCAAACACTCGGTCAGAGATCTACGCCTACGGTCTGCGTAATCCCTGGAGGTGTTCATTTGATCGTGGAAATGCGCTAACCGGTGAGGAGAGTCTTACACACTGCCCTTTGGACGTTATTACCAATTTACACACTTCAGGCCCTCTCACTAGTACCGTAAAGTACCGCCAGAGCGCCCCGTCTCGCGAGAGCGCCCCACCTTGATTTTACAGCCAGAGAAAGGAAAATCGTATGGCAGAGTGCAACGAAGTGTGTACAATGTGAGAATCTCAGTGTACTAAGGTCACACTTGGCAGGTTTTTGTGTGGAGCTTGTGTCCGCTTGAAGGTACGGATTGACTGCAAAACGTGCAATATGTGTACAAGGTTCATGTCGTATGACCTACAGACAGCAGACCACCTCCACAATACGACCACGAAAGGATGAGATGGTGGGGCGCTCTGGCGGTACTTTACGGTATACGTCTTTCAAGCCTTACCGTCAGGTGAAATACAGCCTGTATTTCACCTGACGGTAAGGCTTGAAAGTATAAGAACATCTTGAAAGTTCTCAGTTTCACTAGTAAAAGAGCCTGAAGTGTGTCCTTTTTCTGAGTAGTATCTAGTATGTTTGTGCCTCGTTATTGATGCATGTAAGATATGCAGGATAGCAGTGTACTTTGGTGAGCAGTGATTATAAGCCATTTCCAATGTGTTGCGTTTGCATGCCATCGGGAAAATAATGGCACGCATACTCCTTGGTCTCACCCACCTTACCCTTCTTCATCCTGGATGCAGTGTGCGTTTTGCCTTTTCAACACTGAAGATACCCGTGCACTCTCTTGGTGACGATGTGTAGTCAATCCCTGACTCCCAGTAATCACATCCATGTTTGATTGCCTTTCATTTCCAAACTTTCTCTCGCAGGCTCCGGTGCCGGTAGACTATTCTGTGGAGATGTTGGCCAGCGGAAACGAGAGGAAATCGACCTGATTGTGAAGGGCGGAAACTATGGCTGGCGTGGCCTGGAGGGCAATCTCTGCTATGACAAGAAGCTCTGCAAGCAATTGCGTGGTGAGATGTCCACTAACAGTCCTAACAGTCTATACTGCAATAGTGACACATGATGCAGTTGGTTGTCATGGTATTGCCATGGTATCAATACACTACTGTAGCAAGAAGGAGCCATGGATGGGTGTGATCCCCGGTAGCAAGAGTCCATAACCCAAGAGTATGCAACTGTGATCTCTTTTCTATGGGCCAACCGCGCGGCGCGCTGCCTTCATTCCATCATTCAGCTGCAGTCCGCGCACTGCGGAAAATCAAACACCGCACTTTCCCTCTAGTTTGAAATGAACTTTCGTACGGAACTGGAGTTCACGCGCCAGAATTCAGAGATTGTGTAGGTACTGGAACGAATCGAGCAAAAACGGATGGGCTCGTGCGAGAAATTGAGAGTTTGAATGCATGCTTTCAGAGCGTGATGAAGGCAAGTTACGTAATGAAGGCAGCGCGCCACGCATGCACCCATAATCACAGTTGCATACTCTTGGGTTATGGACTCTTGCCGGTAGCCTAATCGGCAAGGTGCTGTCCCGGATAGACAGGGTGCTGGGTTCGAGTCCCGCTCGTTGATCCTCCTTTTGCAACACTACAACGTGACTAATTCCGTATTGCTGTGTTTTGTGTGGATTTTCAGAGACATCGGTTCTTCCGATCCATGATTACGGCCGTGACATTGGTCGGTCGGTGACGGGTGGGTACGTGTACCGTGGCTGTCAGTGGCCCAACATGGAGGGACGGTACTTCTACGGGGATTACTCCAGCGGGTGAGTAGACTCAGACTGCATTGCTAGATCCTAAAATAATACACTACAATTCAGTGCCACTATGCTCACAAAAATGTACAGCACAAATGTCAGCTTGGGCAAAGATCACTTTGAATTTCTACTACATGTACAGATTATTGACTCAAGTATTCATTGATTGAAGGAATGGAAATACGAAAAGTGTACTGATTCAGCGTTTGGTTTCATATGCGTTTGTCAGTATGCATGTCTAGTTGCTTATGCTCATATCTTTCTGCACAGGAAGCTGTTCTCCCTGAGCGAGGATCCGCAGAGTCCGACAGGCTGGGTGAACCGGGAGGTTTGCCTCGGGTCCAGTAAAACATGCACTAACCGTATGACGGGACAGTTACCTCGCGCCATTCTGTCTTTCGGAGAAGATGAGCAAGGTAAAGTTGGATTTCACTCTGTAATGAACGTTCATGCTTGAACAATTGTCAAGCCGCCATGTTATCATGATAACCAAAGAAATTTTGTTCTAGCAAAATAAAACAAAAGAAGTGTCTTCATGCCATGTGTGGTGCAAAACAGCGGCATCTGAGATACATCATCTTCCGTGACCCACACAAGGTGTGCACATCTCGGGTTTTCAACTTTCTTTTCTTCTTCAGGTGAAATCTACATTCTTGCCGCTCCATCTCACAGAGATGAGCCAGTTGGTAAAATATTCAGATTGGTGGATCCAAGAAGGTACGTTATCTGTTTCTTCCCCTGAAACTAGTAAAATGGACCACAACAGGTGCAGATTTTCCTATCAAAAGGGACCTATGACGCGCTATTTGCGGGTACAAGATGAGCATGAGTCGACTGCTCATTCGTTGTCTGGGTTTGAGGTTTTGCAAGAGCTCCATAGAAAGCCTAGTTTGTACACTGAGTGGATTACTCTTGATTTGCCGGCTACTTTGCTCTGCATGGGAATCGCTTGACACTCGTCTCGTTGCGGAGTGTGAAAGGTAGACGTTATGCAGAATGTAGTGGCAGCCAGAATTGTGTGAGTGTAACAGCCTGGAGATTGAGTGGCTATGCATGTATGCGAGTGTTGAGTCACATGAATACACACACATAGATGTAGCTAGTCCTCTTTTTAAAATTAATATGATATAGATGAACACTTGGTTTGATATCTATTGGCAGTTATTCTGATTGTTTGCTGGTGAAAGGTCCTGTCTAGCTGCTCCCTAGCTGGTGCAATCTTGAAGCCTGTATTACAATTTGTTGTAGGTAGTGGGATAACCTTCGGTGCGCTGCTGTTACCCTGGTTCTCTGTACAGACGTTCTGATCCGAGCACATGCCAGGAAAGTGAGCTACGGAAACAGGTCGTCACAACTACGCCACCCCCGCTAGCACCCACAGTTCCACCACAAGCACGGACGCCGCCACCGACTCCTCAGCAAGTGATCGCAACTACGACAGCACCTCCTCCAGTCACCCTCGGTGCAGAAGGTGTGTTGCTATGCTTGCATAGTTCTAGAGTGATTTTCAGGCTCCTGAAGTGTACACGGCTATAGCTACCCTGGCCGGAGTTTGCAAGTCATTGGAAACATGATGAGCATGCTTCTGAGTTTGCAAGCAAACTGCAAACCCCATAAGCCATGTGCTTGAAATGCATCAAGCTGAACTTGAATACCATACTTCTATGTCGTAGCTGTATTTTCGAAACCATGCTAGAAAGGACAGAGAACCGCAGGCTAAGAGTTGATGCCTCGTGCACTTTCACACTCCAAAGGACATGCAGCATTTTTTAAATGGACAACGTGAAATCTCTGACTGTGGTGGTTGCTTGTGTGTGGCATGCTGCAGATGCAAGGAAGTGTGAAACATGCCTTAGTCACCAGGGTCTGCACTGGGAACTGCGGCTGGGCGAGATCTGCACCAGGAACCACACTCATTGTAAGTAACTTGAACCATACTCATTGTAAGTAACTTGAACCATACTCATTGTAAGTAGCTTGAATCACACTCATTGCAAGTAACTTGAACCTTCAACACTCAGCTTAGCTCAGGCTATTCTAGCTACAAGTGCTTCTTTTCCCTACAGTTCAATGACATGTGTAAAGTGTTTATGCAGGTAGCGTGGGGTTTAAAGGGAAACTGAACGCCAAAAATAAGTATGGCTTATCCGAAGGGGAATTGGGCACTGATTCCGATGAGCTATGTCTCGAGCCGATCAGAGAAGAGGAACTGTGTCAAATTCCATAAATAACACCTCCCATATTTGGAAATTGGCCTTGATGACGTGCGTACTGCTTAGCTGTCACCATGCTGTGCATGTTCAGCAGTGTAATTGAATGGAAGAAAACAATTACTTTGGTGTTTTGCAGCTCTGTTTCGTTCCCTGACGGTAACCAAATCTAGATGTAGGAATCTGTTGAGCAGGAGAGTGACACATGTCTTCCCGAAGGCTGTCCAGGCTGCAGTGGTGATGAAGAAGACACGATCATCACCCCGAGATCAATCGTAGCGAATTGGAAAACTCATGGTGAATTTGCTTCCACGCCAAGGCAATGTCGAGGTATGAAGGGTGCTTGTACTGCCTTCCAAAGTGAAGAGGAGATGAACATGGCTTTGCATAGCTGTTGTTCTATGCCAACTAACTTACCTACTCTTGCTGGTGCCGTAGTGGCATATTGCAAATTTCGTGGACGAACAACTCTAGTCACTAGTGGCTAGTGAGCAACACTAACAGGTGAGATTTTTCAATTCGACAAAAATTGTTTTTGTTTGAGAACTGACAGTGGCAGTCATTAGACTCAGTACGTGTCTCTCTGCTGCTTCTTTCCCTTCATTGGTAGGGTTGTGCTTGAATAGTACAAGTGCTTGAAGTAAAATAAAATAAATAGAACATGTGGAACATAAATCTAATCAAGCATCAGTACATGTATTGCGAAGTTCAACTTCAAAGCACATGAAATCACAATGATCACGAAGTTTATGTAATCAGGAGTACACCCTGTGTTCAACGAACACATACACACATGCTGTATTGCGCACACACATGTACACATGTGCGTGCACCCCCACCCCATCCCACAGACACACGCATGCAGCGCGCACATCCATACACATGTGCGTGTACCCCCCCCCCCCCCCACACACACACACATTCCTACCCATACACATGTGCGTCCCCCCCCCCCCACACACACGTGTGCACATACAGATACACAAACACACACGCACGAACACACACAAGATACGTGTAAGTGTACATGGTCTTCCTGGTGCAGATGCTGAGCCAGCACAATGGAAAATACCTCCATCAAGATGCTTGATCAAGTGTTGTGATAATGGCACTGTTTGTTCGTTTTACAAAGAAGTTTGGGAAAGATTACAATGCATTATAATTCATAATTGTTCTTTGCCTTGTACTGTGCAGACCAGAATGCTTCGCTATCAACTCCTGGCTTTCCATCGGCATGGTGTTCAGGTGCAGCGGCATCTGGTCCGGGGAGTTCAAGTTGCTGGATGGCTGCACTGACACAGGATGGGTTTGCGTTGGCAATGCGATACGGCAGTCATCCCACATCACGAGCTACATGTTTATGTAATTTATATTGTCGCTCGTTCAGCAACGTCAAGGCTCTGCATGTAAACACAGGAGAACACCATAATACTACTCAGGGGATAATAATTTTGGATATCAATTTCGTGACAATTATTAGATTCACACAATATTCACAACGTATGCAACACGATGCTGTCTATTGACACTACTTCAAATTGAAGTGCTCACTACTCCTCTCCCGTTTTTATCTCCCTCTACCTTATGAATACTCTGCATTACTGGTTTCATTTCTACCCTTTCCATTGCTGCCAGCTCCCAGTCTTTTTCAATGCACAGCACCACCTTGACAGTCATTTTTGTGATTTGATGTACACATACTTTGAAGTTCAAATTCGAATTACATGATCAGATTTTTGTTCCACATTTTCTATTTATTTTTACTTCAAGCACAACCCTACCGATGAAGGGAAAGAAGCAGCAGCTAGCAGAGAGACACGTACTGAGTCTAATGACTGCCACTGTCAGTTCTCAAACAAAAACAATTTTTGTCGAATTGAAAAATCTCACCTGTTAGTGTTGCTCACTAGCCACTAGTGACTAGAGTTGTTCGTCCACGAAATTTGCAATATGCCACTACGGTACCAGCAAGAGTAGGTAAGTTGGCATAGAACAACAGCTATGCAAAGCCATGTTCATCTCCTCTTCACTTTGGAAGGCAGTACAAGCACCATTCATACCTCGACATTGCCTTGGAGTGGAAGCAAATTCACCATGAGTTTTCCAATTCGCTACGATCGATCTCGGGGTGATGATCGTGTCTTCTTCATCACCACTGCAGCCTGGACAGCCTTCGGGAAGACATGTGTCACTCTCCTGCTCAACAGATTCCTACATCTAGATTTGGTTACCGTCAGGGAACGAAACAGAGCTGCAAAACACCAAAGTAATTGTTTTCTTCCATTCAATTACACTGCTGAACATGCACAGCATGGTGACAGCTAAGCAGTACGCACGTCATCAAGGCCAATTTCCAAATATGGGAGGTGTTATTTATGAAATTTGACACAGTTACTCTTCTCTGATCGGCTCGAGACATAGCTCATCGGAATCAGTGCCCAATTCTCCTTCGGATAAGCCATACTTATTTTTGGCGTTCAGTTTCCCTTTAACTAAAGGGGAAGTGCATCGATTTTTCGAGTAGGGTCCAGAAGAAAGACAATTTGATATCGGTTCGAATGGCATATCTCTCGCTTCTATACGATAAGCCAAACTTGCCAAATCGCCAATTGTATACTCACGTTGCCATAGCGACCAGCGCAGTGATGACGTATGAAAGGCTTAGCTCCACCACAGAGATGGTCGATCACTGCAGAATTTGGTCATTTTCAATTGTCTTATTGTATTCACGATGTGAAAGAAGCGCTGTGTTCAATGCTGTTAGTGCCGTGAACTCTTTATCGGCCTTCTCCTACATTTCTCTAGGCTGATTGTGCCTGGGAAATGGTCCCTCTAGGAGAAGATGCTTGGTATTCGCCATCTCTCCTGAGACGTTTTCAGCAAACTTTCAAACCTACGACATTATTTCATTCGTCAATCTCCAGGGGCGTACACCGCTCGCCTCTAGGAGTGGTTCCCATGCAAACTGATCAGCCAACATAATTCCACACGGCTAGTGCTCTTATACGTATCCGATGGAGTTTCTGCATAAACTGCTGGATAATGTCACTGCTACGCATATTTGATTCAAAAAGACTGAACTTTGCCAAGGCATTTTTTATGGATGTTTTGTTCAGCAGGACGATTTCATGTTATGCCGTGAAACGAGTCGCTGAAGCACATCCACACGCTCAGTCTTGAGTCGGGTTATATTCTCGGGAGGACTGCGGTAAAGCTGCCCAAACTTTGAATCACCTGGAGCAAACATTACACAGGGCAAGCAGAAGCCACCATGGAACGCCGGTCAAAAGACTACCCAGGGAAACTCCTCCAACCAGGATAGTTGAAAGCGGCGCTGTTTGCCACCCGTCTGGACACGCACAGGAAACGAAATCCTTCGCCTTCAGTGCAGCTAGTGGCGCACAATGATTGTCAATGACGGAAATCTTTTCCATGTATGGCAAATTTCGGAGTCAATCAGGGATTCCACCGTGGAGGTACACTTTCAGAATATCCTTTCCAACACACTCCAATGTCACTGAAGTAAGTCTTGGATGATCCAGCAGCTTCCAACAACGGTCGCTCTACAGCTTCGCCGACGATTCCGTCCTCTGTGCTGCTCGTTGCAGACTCCACTTGGAAGTCAGGTGCGTCCGCAATCTCATCTATCGCTTGACCTTCGTCACTGGCTACACGCTTTGCCTCCTGCTCAAAATAGCTCTGAATAGAGCGCTGGCCCTCTGGATGTCGACTCTTCATTTTTCTTTTCCACAAAGCGAAAGCGTCGTCAAAAACGTAACCAACTTTGTCGAAACAAACTGCAAAGGAAATGACTCTGAGATCGAGGAATCGCTGTAACTTGTATGTAGAGACTTCGTTGCACCCAGTAAGTAATAGTTAGTTCAGTAGATCTACGCTGTGTCACAAAAATGCCTCAGCAGCACTTTTAGTTTTACACCTTGCCTTGTCACCGTCCTCGGACGGTCAGGCGGACTGCAGGCGACTACGCCGCCTAGGCATGCATGCACTGTATGCACGCTGGGCCTTGATCAAAACATTCTCCGTAGATCTACCCACATCGAAATTATTTTACTGGTTCCCGGGCATCCCGGGAACCGCCCTATGTACGCCCCTGATCTCCACCACCCGTCGTCTCACCTGGCTTCAGAAGATGTTACGAGAGATAGGAGAGTCGCCAGGAAGCATCACATCCATCTTCAGGAAGTGGAAAGAGCAAACAGCATGGTCCTTGGTTGGGGGAAATGCTGAACGTCTTATTTGTCCCAACCAAGATTTCAGCATTTTGTTCGTCACTATTTTCGCTTGTCTGCTGATGTTTTCGCACTCCAGCTTTCTCCTGTCGGTGTCACGTCCCAGTACACAACCGAGAGGACTACTAATAAACAGTTCACTGCACTAACAGCATTGAACACAGCCCTTCTTTCACTTCGTGAATACAATAAACCAATTGAAAATGACCAATTTCTGCAGTGAATCGACCTTCACTGTGGTGGAGCTAAGCCTTTCGTACGTCATCACTTTGCTGGTCGCTATGGCAACGTGAGTATACAATTGGCGATTTGGCAAGTTTGGCTTATCGTATGGAAGCTAGAGATATGCCATTCGAACCGATATCAAATTGTCTTTCTTCTGGTCCCTACTCGAAAATCGATGCACTTCCCCTTTAACCAGGAAACGTAACTGATCTATCGTGTGTATCATGTGTGACTTAAAAATGCTGTAGACTTCAAAGCGCGGATTGTATTCCAGGATAACAACTTTGGAAGGGAAGGACTTCTGCTGGTGAAGATCCTGGAATGGTTTGGCTCTCGACCCCAGGGCCTCAATAGCTCCGACGAGCGACCATCCAATGTCTTCGTCTGGGTGCTCAAAGAAGCAGCTGCGTGTGGCTGTATGGAATTTACGGTTGGTGAGACATACCTGATCATGGCCAGGTCGCGGCACAACACATTCCTATTGGACTTTGAGACAATCAAGATCAACTGGCAACCCATCACCGGTGTTCTGATGCAGGCCTATCTAGCCATCAAGAACCGCTTCTGCAGCTAGGCACTATTGCTAGGCACCGTTGCTAGGCACCGTTGCTAGGCACAGTTGCTAGGCACTGTTCCTAGGCACTGTTCCTAGGCACTGTGTTGCTAGGCACCGTTGCTAGGCACAGTTGCTAGGCACTGTTCCTTGGCACTGTTCCTAGGCACTGTTGCTAGGCACTGCCGGTTGACACGGGACAACTCATCGCCTGGACAGTCTGTGCGCTGTGGAGAACGTGAACACAAAAGCATGAGAAACTAAAAGATCTAGTTGAGTGAATACAGATTCTTTGTGCAATGTGATGGCTTTCAAATAATAGCATCAAACGATAATAATTATTTTTGGATTGAAAAATCCTGCTGTTGATACGGTTGAATCTTCAAGTTCTACATGTTAAAAAGGAGCACATTTCTAAAGTAACTCTTGCCATCCCGTCTTGACAGCCTCGTGTGGTGAATTTGTCCTCGAAGAGAGTGCCAACAGACACGGCAATCTTGAAGAGAAAATAATCAGATCAATCAGTGCAACTCTATTCTGGTGAGACACTTGATCTGCGCATCTTACACATGTTATTTCACCTGCCCTTGGGCGGCTCCCTGGGCAACACATACCCATTCACACACTGCCATGCATGAGTACATCCCCCCCCCCCCCCCCCCCTGCCAGTAGCATTATATTGCTAGTGCAGATTGAGTATTGCTAGTGCATGTACATGTACAGTAGAGCTGCTCGCGCAAGAACGTTATTGCCCAGGGGTTAGCCTGGGACGTTATTATTTTTCAGCAATCTGGCTGCGTTCTTGTAGCACATTCTTAGAAACAGTTCGTACTGCATCAGATGTACTTATATCCCAAAAGCTACTAGAAAACCAACACCGCCAGCTTTTTAAACCCGAGGCTGTGGCGTTCTTAGCCTTTCAGGCTGGACATTCTTCGGGCCGCAGTTCTTCAGTGTGCGACTCTACCGTCACTAGGGAAAAAATGCCAAGCCAGAAGACGCAAATCAAGTTTCCAGCAGTGCAGCTCATCTTCAGACTGCTGTTGACCAAAACATTACACTGGTCCTGTCATACATTGCATATTACCGGTATGTGGAATCATTGCACAGCACAGGAGAAACATGCACACGCACACACACACATACACACGCGCGCGCGTGCGTCATTGAGAGAACACCGTTCAAAACGAAATACTTCGAAAACGTTTTTTTATCACTCAAGGGATGTGAAGTTTACCGGCACCAGTCACAAGACAGAATACTCAACAGCTTAGAATCAACTTCCAGCAAAATGTTGCTATTAATGCTAATGATATCGAGGTCCCGGCTTGCAGCTCCGACTTACATGTATACCAGTATAGTGGATACGTGAATAGGCCAGATTCTTCAGTGGTATCAAGTTGTAAATTATGGCGTCCGACAAAGCAGCCAGGCCGATGTCAGAAAAGGCTTGTCATGAGATGATGAAAATGCCTCATCTTCTAAAACACAACTTGCACTTGCTACCTGCATGTTGAAGTGGGAAAAGAACGAGAGCAAAGTCATGATAATGGGACGTATTTTGTGTAACTTCCATGCCTTTCCTGTGAGTCAGGACTGTCCACCTCACATGCTTGCCCTGGCTCTCTTGAGCTTCAGTCGACGGGCTTGGACGGCTGTATCCTTCAGCGCCTTTTCCCGGCGATCCATTCTCAACACGTCCAGTACAACACGGTCGGGTGAGGTCATCTCATCTAGTTCCTGTGTTATCTGCTTCATCTCACGGCGGTCTGGCTCAGCTTGCTCCCCCATGGCCAGCAGACCGGCAGCTGCACTCTCCTTCACAAAGTCCTCCTCGTCAGCCTCCAGCAATGCCTTGAGCTTGGCGATGACCGGAGGATGCTTCGGACACAGAGTGGCGGTGGCCAAGCACGCTCTCGCTTTCACGTACGGGTCCAGCTCCAGGTGCACGGCCCATTCCATGTGGTTCAGCAGGTCCGCGCTGGGAGGGGGCCGCATCAGACACAGCGCCTCGTACGCCATGAGCTTTAGCTTCGACGTGCCTTCCACCATCTGGTTCATGACCCTGCGCACCACCATGTCATCTTTAACCCGCAGCGTACCGGCCGTGTTCACTGCAGCCATCCGGACCGACATGTGCGGCGACTTGAACGTTCTCAGGAACAGAGGTCTCAGACGCTCGGACATGATGTTGCAGCTGGCCATTTTCTCCAGGGCTGCGATTTTCTCCTGCTCGTCACCGTCCATCAGGGCAGACCAGATCTCATCGTGAATCAGCTTGCCGTGGCCCGTGTCCAGTAGTGCACGGGTTGCCTGTGTGCGTACTCCCAGGCTTGAGTCATGCCAGTACAGGTAGACCAGCTTGTGGGCAACATCCAACGTCGGTTTCTGAGCTAGCCGGGGAATCAGCCGGCACGCTGCCAGCCGTTCGTCATTGCTCTGGCTGTTCAGATAGCTGGTGGACATGAGGCGAACGAGAGGACTGCGCTCGCTCACAAAGCTCATGAAGTGAAGGGCGCGCTCTTGCGCTATCTGGCTAGGTTCCTGCAGCTTGTCGAATAGCTCGTGGAACAACTTGGCAATGGTGCTCGAGTCGTTCGAAATCAGTGCAGCACATTGCGCGCCAAGCCAGCGATGCTGTCGGCCCGAATCATCCAAAAGCTGGTTCATAATGGGTTCAGATATATCCACACTTGGCTGCTGTTTAGTAGCACAGAGAGCCAAAAAGGCAGATATACGCACAAAATTGCTGGTGTTGTGTGCAAGCAACAGTTTATTGAGCTGGTTAACGAGAGCCTGGGAGAGAGAACCATCGCTATACTGGGTCATCTTGGTCAGCTTTGGTGGTGCCGGCGATTTCTTTGGTGTATCCGTTTCTGACCCTTTATCTGGACGTCTTTCTCCGGTTGTGTCTGTGCTTGCCGCACTCGCTCTCATTGAGCAGTCAATAGCACTGGGCCACGCACATAGTGACACAGCCCTGCATTGCTCTAGCTGGTTGCTGTTGTTTATCATACCCTGAAGAATGTCATCACCACTGTGCACCGTACTGGTGCCGATGCCTAGGGGAATTCTCCACTTAGAACACCATTGCCTCATCAGATACTGAAACTCGTCCTGCAAACGACTCTCCTTCTCTTCACCCACCGGTGGTTTGCACGGTAGCCCAGGAGTCGGCACTGAACCAACACCTTGTGAGGAGCTTTGGTTTTGCCCAGAGTCCAAGCTAGTCGAGGATTGTGACGGTGTTGACGGGGTGGAAGGTAGATTCTTTAAAGTGGCCCTCTCAGAATCTTCCATTGATGAAGGAAGGTCTACCCAGCGTCGCTGAGCTTTCAGTTGTTCATCGGGAGTGTCACGGTCTCTCCAGGTGTCACTAGCCGCAGGAGCATCCAGTGTATGCTCCTTGCTTCTGCTGTTGCCATGTGGTGTGCGGGGTCCTTTGCTGCAGTGTGGTGTGCCAGGTCCTCTGGTGCGGCCTGCACTGGGTTCATCTGCCCCTTCTGCAGTTTCCGTCGCGGTTCGCTTCTCCATGGATTTGCGCGGACTCATTGGCATCACCGGTTGGAGATGCTTTCTGTATTGCAAATTCCCGTCCAACACAACAAATTCAGGGCCCGCGGCCTTGCTGGTGTGAAAAGGTTTGGTCCCAGACAATAGCTTCATGTCGTATTTGTTGCTACGCAGTGATTTCAGTGCATCTTCAGACAGCAGGGCGGTGCTGCCAGTGTGGACATTCTGAACTACGGTATCCTGGCGATGGTTGCTGGGTGCTGGGCCTGATCGAGGCTCAAGCTGCTGTCCAGCTGTGGTGTCCCATCGAGGCCGGCCGCTGTGCAAGTAGGTGGGTTTGTGCACACCGACCGGCAGAGCACTGGGACAGAGCGCTTGCTTCATTCTTTGCGACACCACGGCCTTTTCCACGTGTTTCCTCTCTCGCTCTTGCTGTTGGTTGCGCAGCATACACCTGGGTGGGTCGAATATGTACTCCTTGACGGGCTGGCGTAGCTCGGGGAACTGAGATTCCGCCTCCTCTTTGGGAATCCTCAGCTTTCGGAAGCCCACGTCGAGCACGTAGTCAGCCTTTTGCTCTTCCTCAGCCAGCTGTTTAGCTTCCCGTCGCATCCTTTCCCTAAGCTGAGCCATGTTTGGATCTGACATTGCGAATCGTGGCGACTCCAGACTCCCTCACATGTGACGTACACGTACGTGTGGTTCCCAAAGAGTACTGAATACGTTGTCCATAGGTGTCTGGTGAGTCAATGGTGCTTAGCGATAGCTTAGTGTAAAAAATTACCTAACATAGATGCACAACCTCAGTTGCTCCACGAATCCATTCGGTCGTGTGACTTCTTCAGTGATCGGGGATGTGCGCTGCATGCATGAACTAACTTCATTGAATCATTCTGTCATCACCACGATATCAAGCCCAAGTTCTCTCTCCAGCAATGATAGCCTTGACTAACTGCACAGCGTCGTCTCTGACAACTCGAGAATGAAGGCTTGACCTTCAGTCAGGCCATCAAACAGCTACGCTTCGCTGCAGAAAGAAAAACTGCGGTATAGCGCTCGGGGGTTTTTTCATCCCAGAAGCCGATGCAATGCCATGCATAGTGTCAATCATACTCAACATCATGATGTCGAACTCCTCGAATTCGCGAAGCTGCCGATGCCTCGATGAGCACGTAACCTTGTCTCCGCGGTGACCATAGTAACTACTGCGCATTTTTGTGGGATGCATGCGCGGTCCTCTCGACTAGGTTTCCTTGACACTCGGTTTCGTTTGAGTGCCCAGAGCGAACGACGTTACGTGATGAACACGGATAGGACAGTCTGTGAGCTTGTTGTGGAGTACAGAGACTCGGAGTGTGAAGATCAGGCGATTGACGACGTGCCTGTCAATGAAAGGGAGATAATCATCGCCACAATCCATTATCAGCGATCTATCAGGTCGACCAACACGACGAAGAGAATACTTTATTGTATTTGTATCCTTGTGTAGAACTTGAAGTTCAACACTCGGGTCTCGGCAGTCCTCGGAGCAGAGCCGAAATCCTTTCTCCACATCGGAGACGTTCTATCAACAGTTCGCCTTTATTTTACCGTTGTGCCAACTTGTGGTGTGTATGTCCGCCGAGTACAGGGCCTTCTGGCTCGGCTATACTGTTCATCTTTGCCAAGCATAGCAGTGACGACCGTGACGAAGATAACAAAATTCGATTTGTAGCGGCGTAGTGAGTAGGCTGGAGGCTGCTACTACTGGCCATCGACAGGAAAACTCACTGGGTAAACCTCGAACGTGGAGGCACTATCCTCTCGGTTCCCCACCGGACTCTAACCTGAAATCCTAGGCCTGTTGCCGTTGGTTCGATGCTAACGTGAGGGAAGAGTTTACACAGGTGACAGGCGAGAGTGACGAGTAACTGTAAGAAGCCAGTCAGTTCAACCCGGGCTACAACTCAAAATGGTAAGCTTCATCCTGTTCAGTGGCTCCCCGATAGATCACGCTTCTCCGTTTCTAACTTTCGCATGTTACCATGATGTTACACGTTCTAGACTTCATCATCATGACATGTACACGTAGAAGCTGTTGTATACTAGTGATACTGTGATACTGTGATACTGTGATACTAGTACAGTATACAGGGACGTCGGAAGGTAATTTAGTGTAGTACGGTCAGCCATCTGAAGTACAATTTACTTGTAGGGGAAGGATGGAGATTTAGAGCTCTAATCAGTGCATTTTGTCGACTCACAGGGTATTTGGGGCAAATAGTGGCGCGGTCAATACCGTAGTGACCGCACCGTGTCCAACGCCCCTGGTATACTAATCCGACATCCCCCAAAACACAACCAGAGCACCTGATTCAAATACTCCGTGATACCATACTAGCAAGGTGGATTAACATGTTATGGCATACTCGGCTCATTTAGAGCCGCATCAGAGGATCTTGTGTTGAACAGGATGGGTAAAAGTGAAGGGTGCTAATTCTATATGCAGTAGAGTGGCACGCGTACCATTCCCATTCTACTGGACATTATAAAAGCATCATTCACCTTCACTTATCCACCATAAGCCTCTCTAAAATTTACTGAACACAGTAATTCTAAATAGATACTCTGCTCTGGTTGTGTTGGGGTGTCTTTAGTGTCCATTCAAAGTTGATATCCCATCCCCCAACCCCACCCACCAATGCTTGAACCATATGCAGTGATCGTATGAACATAGATCGATGTCTACACATCACATTATAAATCATCACGGTTCTACTCAGAGCGAGCTAGAGTATGTTTGACGCACCTAGGTGCAGACCCTTCTGTACAGGCTCATCAATGCCCTATGTGTGCATAGTCACGGGCATGAGTGAATCACCGATGTGCTCAGTAGTGTGCGTGCTATACCATCATACTGTACTAGTCGCTTGACTGCTTTCTTTGTATGCTCTGACCACCATTGCAGCCAAAGGTCAAGGTAAAGGACTCGGGTAAACCGGCGGCACCTAAGAAGACCAAAGGAAAGGGGACTGGCAAGGGAAAAGGCAAAGGGAAAGGAAAGAAGGGTAAGGGCAAGAAGTCTAAAGCGACTGCTGTTCCTCAGAAGATCTACCCAGCTACACATCCCGATGTCATGACCAACGCCTACTACACTACTCACACAGCTCCCGACTTTCTGACAATGAGGGGCTTCCCGTGGCCAAGCGCCCCGAAGAAGAAGGGCGCCAAGAAAGGTGGAAAGAAGAAGAAGAAGTAAATGGAATAATGCAGTGGTGGCCATACCAGCATCACGTGTGTGATGTTGGTCTTGATAATGACCATCAAAGAACGTTAGATGTATTCTGTGAATAGAACTTGATGGCATTGTGTGTTGCCCTAAATTCTGAATGGCGTGCGACGTGTACAATGTTCAGGTATACTCAATGTCTATACAGTTTTAGGTTTGTAGTTGTGGCGGAGCCTAGTGCCTAAGATGTCTGATGTACACATCATAATCCATCATAATCCATCATAGAGACTGTAGAAAAGTGGTCCACAAATGTTTGCGGCTGCTTCACATTGCTAATGCCCTGTGCATTTTCAATAAGCTAGACTGCTGTTCTTGCCATGTTTGTTATTCTCGTGTAAGCTGCACCTGATGCTGCAGTGGTACGATGGCTACACCTATCATGGCAGATCTCATAAGCGAGGCCATTCCTCTACATGAGTATTCATTGAGAAGCTCACGATGCTTTGCATCACTTGCAGCCTGTCTATTTATTCTATTGATTTGAAGCCGGACCATGAGCTTTTCTTTTTAAAGTGTCAGTGCTGTCTACGTTGTGAGGACATCAGCTCACTCTGATTGGATATGGGTTCAGTTTAGATGAGTGTAATTACTTCAAAGCATGATCGCAGTACGCAGTATCCAACTCGAGCACTACTGTCAGCAGTCACACTGATTAAAGTTCATAAAAAAACATTGTGCATGTACTTGTGTGATCTGTGCAAACACTTTTAATTGCAATAAAAGATAACTGCTGGACTATTGTGTATTAAAATACCGTGTACTAGCGATACGTTGGTGGGGCAAAACAGAAAGGCTGAAAGAACAAATAATTATTATCCTTTCGATGCGATGAAACTACAAGCACTTGAAGCTATACATCATGGTGCAGAATATGTCAAGCACAATACTGAAATAGGAGACTTACTTTTGGCCATATTCTCAAAATAGATGTGCACCGGAGACAACTAAGGTTCCCAAACTGTCATGCCGGAACCTGCACTCACTGTATGATAACAAAATGGCTATTGCAATGGAGCACGTGGAATTTCAGAAATGCTTACTAATCTCACTGGTTTGTTCCCTTCTACTTGTAGTAGTAGTAGTAGTAGTAGTAGTAGTAGTAGTAGTAGTAGTATTGCCAGCGCATCATGGCTCTCTCTCAAGCTGCTGTTGGAGATGTGTGTCGTCTGATGGTAGCTTCTTAGCAGCCCAGAGTGTGACTTGTTGAATCAGATCCGCTTTCTTGTTCTGGCGGCTGATCTTGACACCCTTACTACGTAGCCAAGTACTCAGAATTGATATGTTGGCTTTGGAGAGCTTCATACAGCAACACACGAGGCAAGAATTCAGGATATTTACTGCACAGCCTTAAAAAATGAAATTAATTGTACGCCGCGGCTCGCGTGAGACTCAGTCAGACAGAGTTTTCCGTTAGTGCTGAGTCGGGTAGTTCTCACGGGTAGCACGGATGCCGATCAGGTAATGTTTCCATGGTAACACCACAATGCACCCTTTTTCTTTACACACCGTCTGGGTAGACATGCAGAGTATTACATGAATTTGTGCACGTGCACTGTACATGTCATATGATGTCACCTGCGACTTTGGGTTTTCGGGTACTATTCTGTACTCGACTACCCGAGGTCCTCTAGGGTAGCACGGGTACCGGACTACCAGTGCACACCCCTATTTTCTGTATCCACAGGAATACCACCACCCTCCAAGGATCAAGGTGCCCTGTATATAGGTCATGTAGGATGTGCTGCATCTGCGGTTTTGTCTGACAGTATCTGAGTGTGTCAAAAGGCGGGCTGCACCTGGGGAATCTTGCTTTTCCAAAGCAGCGTCAAACCTTGATTTTGTCGCTGTGGCATCAAGTTACTATGGAGATATGGCTCATGATCCAAGGTTTATTTAATTTTAATTTTGTAGTCTGATTGGGCCCTAAGAAAATTTTCACCACTAGACTTACCATGCCAGTTTTGATCAGAGCATCGACCTTCTTTATATCCTCATGTGGATTAGCTTTAGACTTGGCAGTTGAAGAGGATGATTTCCCGTGGCTGGCAGTCAAGGGTGCTCCTCCCTGTGAAAGAAGCACAACATCATCTCATCCATAGCAGTACCTGTCCAACCAGACCACCGACAAATAATTCACCTCTCCCACATGTGGTGTCACGGTTTTGTAAAGGCCTGCTTGTACATCAGCACATGGACTAAGATTGTTGTGTTAAAATTTCTACAACACAACATACCTCAGTCCAGTTAGATCACAGCAAGAAATCTACTGTACATCTTCAGTCACAGGGAATGAATAACTGAGGGTGGGGACGGGTGCCTATCTAGCTCTGTCAACCAATGGTCTCGGCATAATAGCTCTGCCAACCAATGGTCTCGCATCATACCTCGCTGGACGTACCAAGGGAAAAATTGGTATGCTTCGAGGTAATAACTAAGGTGGTTCGACTTTGGCAGTAATAATACCATTGTAGTAGACGGACTCCTGTCTCTCTGGAGGCGTGGGTTTGAATCCCACCGCTGCCACCAATGTTGTAACTGCCTTTTCTCCACCTGCTCCCAGTCTCGTGCCATCTCCACACTTATACAAAGGGGCGACGATAACTACATTTGAAAGACTGTTTATCTGAAGACGACTACGGAAACACAACTAGACATGACGTACACAAAATAACGTACTATATACGGTATGGTAAGTCTATCGATATACGGTACATACGGTATGATACGGTAGAAAGTCCGTCTACTACAACCATGAAGATGGTGGCTGCTCCAACTGTTGGAGCTCACGCTTCCTGCCAATTGACTTGACGCTTGAGTGACTCATGACTGCCATCTAGAGCATACGATGGTTGTGAGTCAGTCAAGTTTTGCAACACTATAGAAATAGAACTCATTATCTTACTTACCTTCGCGGGTTTGTTTCCAGCTTTGGACGACTGCATCTTTGCTGACACTGCTTGTCCCTTCGTCTTTTGCGGTGCTGAATTTGCAGCACTCCTAGCTGCTATCTTCAATTGTGTGGATTGCGAAAGGGTTGGTTTTGGTGCCGCTTGTGAAAAGAACGTGACCTTTACGGGTTTGGGGTTGCTTGGAAATCGCTCAGCTGCTGATGCACTGTTGGCAAACACTCCGAGCGGATGACTGGCTGTACTCTCGTCAGTGGTGGCTTTCTTCATACTATTGGCAGCACGCCGTGCAAAGGTCAGCTTGATACGCTCGTTCTTGGACATAAAGCGGGGAACAACGGGTGCTGATCTCTCAACACCGGCTGATACCATAACTCCGGTGCCTCGTGCTGGAAGCGAAGCATGTGTTGGACGATCTGATACATGTATGCGCTCTTGTTGTACCGGCCGATCAGATGTACATGCCGCCATGGTCGAGACTGTTACTGTTCTCGGTACCTGCGCCTGGTAGCGATCCTTCAAGACAGCCGACTGCATGAAAGTCAGAGGCTCTCTGCTGTTGCTCTGAAGATGACTTTGAATTAGTTTGCAGAGAGGCTGCTGTGATGTCTCCGTCTCGAAATCAAGGACACTGGACCAGATCCCGTTGGACTTTCGATGGATGTCGGCCAAGAACATGTGAATCGCCTTCTTGTCATTTGGACAGCGGTTGTTGTAGAAGAAGCGGTTCTCGCGGATGCACGCAAGAGGATATCTTACAATTTTCGTTAGGGATGAGCCGGACGTAGTTTAGGATAGAAGAATAGTTGCTAATTTACAATGCACCAGAACACTGAACTGGACACCGATCGCTGAGTGCAGGAATCTATGGAAAGATATATGTACTTCAGTATGTGGAAGATGGCACTAACAGGCACGTATGTATGGATAATGCTATTTGCATAGGGTACCTAGATAAAATGCTTGCCATGGGATATGCATATGCAGATATCACTGGCAGAATATTGGGACTTTTAAAGTACACATCGTACTTCTGATGCATGAACAGCTGAAACTCATCTCACAATGCGTGGCTCCAATCAACTGGGCCTCGGTGTACAATATTAAAAAAAGCCTCCCCGGACACTGCTGCTTAGACTACTACCCAAGAGGATACGAGAATAGCTGGCTGCCCGGACGAAACTGGACGTTGGCAATCAAGTGTGCACTCCTGCTGCTTCTTTCCCCATCAACACTACTGTAGCCGTACTGAAAGAGTAGGAAAGCAACAATATACGCTGCATGCATTGTACCTGCCAAACGACTATGGACTAGTATAACCAGTACTTGTATAACATTGAGGGTTGCATTGTGACCTGCAGCGGCTCTACAGTAGCAACCGCATGCACACCCATCCTTGCCCTATCGCCATCGTTTTGTCAAGGTCCTATCTTTCTGTAGGTGCTATGTGCAGAATGATCGCATGTGCAGTTTATTTAAAAAAAATGATGTGGTCAATGTGGCAATGACCATGACTGATCTTTTAACCAGCATGCTAGCTGTGCATGTCCTTGCAACTGGCACAAAGAATATTGGACTGTGCAGAGCCTGGACAATTTACTTGGTCACTTTCATTATTACATACAAGGTCCAGGTGCCAAGACAAGCCTTGACCACATAACGGTAACTGCAAACAACGGGCAATATCAGTGCAATGCACGGAACATGATTGTATGCTCTTTGACACTCTCACTGACACAGACTTACTGCCAGTCTCCAGTTCTGATAGAGCTCTTCATTTGAAGTGAAAGGGCATGTCGGTGGCAATGCTGGACTTATTGAGCACAACCTTGCCTGTTTCTCACTGTAAGTGGTCAAACGCACCATTACACCATCACACCATCAAAGGAGAATTGAATGAAGTGAACATCCCGGTGCACACTGAAAAGTTATTCTGTTGGATATTAGCTATATCACACAATGATTGTTCAGGTGATTCTACTCTCTCATGCATTCAGTGTTATAATTACTATCCAGCTCTGTCCGACTTGTGTTCAGTTGCCTGCATGCTCCAGTTTGTGTTTGTCTAGGATCTGCTGTGTGCGTTTCATCTCTCTGTTATGTCTGTAGTGATCTTGTGTCTTGGTGCCTGAGGCGCGCTTGCTGTCACGCATTCATGTATTCATGCTCTGATGTCTAGACTTTCACTTTGCGCGTGCGCTGCGTGCGTGTGCCGGCTCTTTTCCCGTGTATCTATGCATTATGTTGCTACACTACAGTTCCGGCTTATAGTTCCGTTTTGAGTCGGACTTTTGACTTTAGTTTTCTCAGCTGTTGCTGTTGTTGTGCTTTTAGTTGTTTTCAAGTCAGATTCCTTTTTCCTTCTCTGTTGTTGCTCATGATTATCAAGACTGTAAAAGTATGGAAGTAAGACAATAACTCCAGTGTGAGTTTATGAGCTATTGTTGGTAGTTTGGGTGCTTGCATCCAAACATCTGGTCCTTCGAGCCGGATCAGTGGATCCGAATCGGTTCGAGAGTTGTCATTTCGTAGATCTACCAGTGCAGTGATTAGAGAAATGGCGGAACCTAGAAAAAGTAGCAGGAGCACGAAAGGTGTTCCCCCAGTAAGGTTCAGAGAGCCTGAGGCAGAGCTAGACGATACGAAGAGTAGTGTCTCTTCCCTGACATCGTCCGCTTCCTCTACTGCTTCCAGGCGTCGCAGAGCGGAGTTGAAGGCGGCGGTGCAGCTAGCAAAGCTGGAGCAGGAGTTTGAAGTCCAGCAGCTCAAGCGACAGAAAAGAATCCTGCAGCTGGAGCTAGACGCCGAGTTGGCTTCCATTGAAGGAGACGAACTAGAGTCAGAGGGACGTCCGGAGGAGACGGAGCCGTCCACTGACGCGTCATTTCAGACCTGCGCTGAGAGCCTGGCGTTGCTTGCGCGGAAGATGGCGGCGTCTGATGATGAGACTGACGATGACGACCAGGCAGTCACGGAGCGAAGCGTCTCCGCTGGTCCTCCCGCTGCAGGTTTTGTAGCTCAAGCGTTCAAAACCGACGACCGGTTGAACGGGGAGCTCAAGTCTGAGACTCTCCAGAGCCGTGGCGTTTCTCGCCTTGATGGAGATGGCTCCACCGCAGACAAAGCGACCGAACAGCAGGACAGCGTTCCTGCTGAAACACAAGTGTCCACCCCTGTCGGTGTTGACAGGACGCCAGCTCCGGTCGCTGTAGGGCTTGACAAGCCTAGTGGTAGTAGTATGGAGATTACTCCAGTAGTACAAGGTCATTTGGGAAGATCGTGGCCTCAGGCAGCTTCAGATACAGCACGTGGAAAAGCTGACAGAGTGAGCAGCTGGGTACAGGGCGTTCAGAGTGCACCCTTCAGTGGTATCAGCCAACATCAGATCCAGCCACTGGAACTACCCAAGTTTGATGGTTCACAGAAGAACTACATCAGGTGGAGGCAGAAGTTTCTGAGGCTGGTGGACGACGACCACATGGTCTCAGAAGATTACAAGATGGCCCGTCTAAGGGAAGCTCTAGAAGGTGGCACGGCAGATGACCTGATTGCGGATCTGCTGGATGGCCCTGGCGCATACAGCGCTGCGCTCAAGGAGCTAGATGAGTGGTATGGGAGTAATGACCGCGAGCTCGAGCGCCAACAGCAGGAACTTCTAGCACTTCCACGGATCACCTCAGAAAGGGACTTCGACAAGCTGCAGCAGTTGGCCGTCAGACTGCGGAATGTTCTGTTGAACATGTCAACTGCCAGTTTAACACCAGGCCGTGATCTTTACATCGCAATCACGCAGAAGCTTCCCCGCGGGATGTTGACGAGGTTTGTCGAGTCTCATGACGATTCTTTAACGAACGTGAAGACACTATCCACCTGGTTGATGAAGCGAGTGCACACCCTGCGTCAAGTTGATGCCAGGCTGACCGAGTCTGACCAAGATCAGAAGAAGCCTGCACTGTCCAAGCCACCGCAGCGTCCAGCTCAGAACCGACCATGGAACCCTAGGGGGGCGGAGCGATCGTATGCTGCCGGTCCCCCCAAGCAGAGTGCACAGTGCCTGAAGTGCAGCGGCAGTCACCCCCTGGAGCGGTGTCCTGCCTTTGAGAAGATGTCTGTCCCTGATCGCTGGCAGCTAGTCAAGAGCAGTAGTCTGTGCATCTGCTGTTTCCGGCCCGGGCACAGAGCGTACAAGTGTGACACCGGCAAGTGTACGGTCTGTCAGAAGACGCATCATGCTATGCTGCACATAGAGCAAAAAGGGAGCGCTTCCAACACACGCACCACCGCAGGAGCGTCCGCCAACGGCACGCCTACAAGCGAGAAGGTGACCTACCATGCCAGTGCAGACTCAGTCCTGCACCCGTCTAGCAGCACAACGTTCATCGATGATGGGATCTCATTCATGACTGTGCCAGTATTGCTGAAGAACGAGGACCGAGTGGTCGAGTGTACTGCTCTCTTCGACTCTGGGTCGACAGCCAGCTACATTGTTCCTGCCTGATGACGTGAACATGTGTTTTTTGCGCTCTGAACTGTCTTGATTTTCTTTTATGTTTTTTTGCCAAATGTACAGTGAACTGTGCGCTGTGTGTGTACAATGCTGCGCGGCTAGCGATGCGCTTTCTTTGGTACAGGCTTTTTCTGTTGTGTCCGTGATGTATGGCTTTCGCTTTCTTGCAGTTTTCACCGCTTCGCTGCAATAGTTGCTGTTTCCTTGAGGGCGAACTGCGGTGCCTCCATTTTCGTAGATGGTCTTGGTGCGCGAGGCACTGAGCGGACCTCGTGGCTTTTTTGTTTTAGTTTCTTTTTGAGGGTTTTCAGATTTGTTGTTGTTTGTGAATACACTTTATACAGTCTTCAAGCGAGCAGTAGTTTTCGATGTGTGGTCGTGACTTGGGTTGTCCGTATTGCCCTGAACATTTGGTCCTTCGAGCCGGATGTGCGGAGGTGCATCCGGAGCCAATCGAACAGCCCTGAAGTAAAGCTTCCCTGTATTCCGTAGCTCGTTGTGTTACGATCGTATAGTGTATATTTTTGAAATTTGAGTGTGCATTTCGATCGTTGCTGTTGAGATGTCGCGCAAGAGCACCAGAACCACCAGAGGGAGAGCGCCAGATCGGCTCGGTGAATGGCTGGAGTCGACACAGTCTGACGCTCAGCTTGCCTTTGACGCTGCGGTGAATTTGTCGTTGCCACCATCACCCAGTGCCAGTGTACGACGAAATTCTAGAATATTCCAGAGCTGTGAACTGTGATTGGTTAATTATGCCAATGTTCTAGAACAATAACACTAGCAGCAGTCATACGGGTAAATACGGGTTTAGCCATACACGACTCATACATTACTCACGAGCGACTCACGGAAAGGGTAATAACATGCAGATACAAAATACGCAAGGAGAGAAAAAATGTAACTAACTGCCCATCTTGGGGTTTGAACCTAGGAATCTGTATCAACACAAGCTCTACAAATAAATACTCTTTTACTGCGAAAAATATACTTTCTATTAAAATGCAACTCCTACAGATGTGCTCAGTCTGAAGTCCATTGGTGTGGACAGTATTAGCGTTACTAGTAGTCGCAGTGCGCGTAGTCGCGGTGCGCGGAGTGCGCACCTACGAGCTGAGTACGAGGCTGCAAAGAAGCTGGCTGAATTGGAGCAGCAACAGATAGAGTCGCAGAGGAGACTGCTGCAATTTGAGCTGGCGATGCAGCATGAAGCCATCGACAGCCAGCATGACAGTTCCAGTACTAGTAGTAGTGCGTACTCGGGATCAAGGCGCTCAACGCGTGCTAGCATTAGTAGTAGTAGCAGCAGTGTAAGAGGCCAGCCAGCCCAACAGTCTGTACGTGGTGGAACTCGCCAGGCAGCTGTGGCAGTGTCTGCTGGCGGTGGCCACGCAGCCACAGCTAACCAGCCACCAGCAACGTCAACAGCCACAGTACGCAGTCCGGCAGTATGTCAGCAGCAGTCGTCGCAGTCTGATGTTACGCCGCAGTCAGATGTCACGCAGCCACCAGCAACGTCAACAGCCACAGTACGCAGTCCGGCAGTACGTCAGCAGCAGGCGCCGCAGTCAGATGCTACGCAGCAGCCGCAGTCTGACATCGCGCAGCTCGCTGGAGCTATCCTGGCAGCGGTAGGCACGCAGAAGCCCTCAGACACCCCAGCACAGCGCCATATGAAGGGTTATATGGCCAGGCAAGCTGCTGGGAAGGATCTGCCACAGTTTGCCGGGCAGCCTGAAGAGTGGCCCATCTTCAAGAAGATGTTCGACACCACAACCCGGGACTGTGGGTTTTCGCATGCAGAGAACCTCAGCCGACTGCACCGTGCGCTGAAGGGCAAGGCCAGAGATGCAGTCCAGTTTATGCTGGCTGTCCCAGACAATGTTCCGGAGATTCTCGCCACTCTGCAAGAGCGTTTTGGCCGTCCCGAGCACGTGGTGCACCACCTCATTACCCGTGCTCAGAGTTTCCGCACTTTGCGAGCCGACGACTTTGAGCAGCTCGTAGAGTTCTCAACTGCTGTGCGTGGGCTGGTGCAGACCATGAAGCTAATGAATAGTACTGGGCACCTGCGCAACCCTCAGCTGCGACAGGAACTTGTTGCCAAGCTGCCGGCTGGCATGCGCCTGAACTGGGGCGAGATGATCGCCAATTTCGATCCGGAGAAGCTGTCGCTGGATGATTTTTCAGTGTGGCTGTGCGGCAAGGCCAGTGCAGCAAGCAGAGTGACTGTACTGAAGACAGGGAGTGTCAGCAGCAGCGGCGGTGTCAGCAGCAGCGGCGGCAGCAGCAGTAACAAGAGAACTCGAAGTGAGACCACCCTCACCACTTTGAGCAACAGCGGCAGCTCCAGACAGCAAGAGCGTGCACCCTTCGCCTGCCATTACTGCAGCAGCCAACATCCGCTGCGCAGCTGTGACAGTTTTAAAGCACTGCCACTGCAGAAGCGTAGGGAATGGGTAGCGGAGAAGAAGCTGTGTTTTCTCTGTTTCGGCCGCAGCCACCGAGTAACCGACTGCAAGAGTCGGAATCGCTGCTCCGTTGGTGACTGCGGAAAGCGTCACCATGAATTAGTGCACCCGTCTGACAGGAACAGCGGTGGCCACACTGGACAGCAGGAGAGCGTCAATTCTCACACCGCTCAGCGAACTCGAGTTGCCCTGCGTGTTGTACCAGTGTCGCTCTCAGTATCCAACGGGCACAGCGTCAAGACGCATGCGCTCCTGGATGAAGGATCCACTGTGAGCATTGTGGACGAGAAGCTTGCCAGGGAGCTGGGCGCTACTGGTCCGGTAGATCCCCTGCACCTGAGTTGGACTGGGAATCACAGTCAGCACCATGCCAACTCATGCCGTGTCAATCTGTGCATCTCACCTAGAGACGGAGGTGAACAGTTTGACTTGCAGAACGTCCGGACGGTGGCGAACCTCAGTCTGCCGAAGCAGTTTGTCAACCAGCAGAAACTTGCCCGACAGTGGTCGCATTTGGCGCACATCGACTTGCCTTCACTTGCAGAGGTAACGCCTATGCTGCTCATTGGCCAGGACCACTACCACCTGACGGCACCAAGGGAGATCTTGGAAGGTCCGCCGAACGCACCTGTAGCCACCAACACCAAGCTCGGCTGGGTACTGCACGGCAACACCGGACAGTGCCGAAGAGTGGACTCTGAGGTGTCCTTCGTGTCGTGGTCAGCGGATGACGAGCTGCATGAACTGGTCAAGAGAGCATTTTCAGTAGATGACTTCGGGGTCAAGCCAGCGCCGCTACCCAGAAGCAAGGATGATGAGCGGGCGCTACAGTTGCTGGGTACCGTGACTCACGATGGCACCAGATGGCAAACAGGACTGTTGTGGCGTGACGACAACCCGCAATTGCCAGAGAGCCGACAGCAGGCCGATAGACGTCTTCAGCAGCTGGAACGCCGTCTGATGAAGGACCAGAACCTCGCTTGCCAGTATGCCGCAAAGATCGAGAGCTACTTGGTGAAGGGATATGCACGCATCCTATCAGCAGCAGAGGCCGCATGTGAACCACCTAACACTTGGTACCTGCCGCACTTTGCCGTGGTCAACCCGACGAAGGGCAAGCTGAGACTTGTGTTCGATGCAGCCGGGAAATCGCATGGCAAGTGCCTCAATGACTTCCTGATGCCTGGACCCGACCTGCTGACGCCGTTGACGCAAGTGCTGCTGAACTTTCGGCGTTTTCAGTATGGTTTCGGTGGTGACATTCGGGAAATGTTCCACCAAGTCAGTGTGCGGCCAGAGGACCGACCTGCCCAACGTTTCCTGTGGCGAGGCCTCGACCGCAGTCGCCCTCCAGATGTGTACGAGATGCAGGTGATGACGTTTGGTGCAGTGTCATCTCCAACCACAGCTCAGCATGTGAAGAACCATAGTGCCACCGTCTTTGGTCCGGATCTACCTGAAGCTGTCACAGCCATCACTGACCGCCACTATGTGGATGACTATTTCGACAGTGCAGCTACGGAGTGTGATGCAATCAGCCGTTCGGCAGCGGTGATTGAGAATCACCGGAGGGGAGGATTCGAGATCCGGAACTGGGTCAGTAACTCGTCCCAGGTTCTTGAGAGGATACCCACCCAACTTCGGTCATCTGAAGTGGTGAATCTCGCCACCGGGAACGCTTCCACAGAGAAGGCACTTGGCCTCATATGGAACCCGAACAGCGACTGTCTCAGCTTTGCCGTTGGAGCAAAGCTATCAGCACAGCCCGACAGCGTCTCGGCAACCAAGCGGACAGTACTGCGCTACGTGATGTCGGTGTTCGATCCCCTTGGCTTCCTGATGGCGTACACCGTTACCGCCAGGATACTACTGCAGGACGTATGGAGGTCAGGCCTTGGCTGGGACGATGAGCTGCCCCATGATATGGCTGAGCGCTGGTCGAAGTGGCAAGCCGGCCTGCATGAAGTTGCGTCGCTGCAGGTGCCACGGTGCTACCATCCTGCGCTAGCAGACGCCGAGAGATTAGAGCTGCACATGTTTGTCGACGCTAGCGAAAAAGCATTCGCAGCTGTAGCGTACATCAGAGCCACCAGCAAGAGTAGTGCTGTACACGTTTCGTTTGTTGCAGCAAAGGCTCGCGTCGCCCCGCTCAAGCCGCTCAGTATTCCTCGTCTTGAGCTGCAAGCTGCTGTGCTGGGAACACGTCTGGCAGACACAATCACCAAGCAGCTTGATCTACCGATCAGCTCCACAACGTTCTGGAGCGACTCGCGTACTGTCCTGCTGTGGATCAAGTCAGAAGCCAGACTTTACAAGACGTTTGTTGCCCACAGGATTGGTGAGATCGCTGAGACGACGGATCCCAGTCAGTGGCGCTGGGTCCCCACCAAGGATAACCCTGCTGATGACGCTACGCGTGGTCTGGCCAGCGACGAGTTGACACTTGGCAGCAGATGGATGACCGGCCCAGAGTATCTGCAGAGTCCGCCAGAGCAGTGGCCGCTTGATGTCAAGCCTGCAGTAGCCGACTCAAGTCCCAGCATCGAGCTGAAAGGCGAGTTCGTAGCCACAGCGGTGTCTAGTGAGTGTGTGCGGAATGCAGCGCTACCTGATTCTAGTCGCTTCTCATCGTGGATGAGACTGGTCCGTGCAACCGCTTGGGTACTCCGCTTCGTCAAGATCTTGAAGCACCGAGCACTACGTACATCAGCACCACCCCCAGGAGAGCTAGTACCTGAGGAGCTTGAGAGTGCAGAGCGTCTATGGTGGCAGCAAGTGCAAGCCGACTGTTTCCCTGCTGAAGTTCGCAGTATCGAGTCTGGCAAGCCCGTGGACAAGGACAGCCGCTTGTCGCATCTGTCGCTTGTGCTCACTGATGGAGTAGTGCGTCATCACAGCCGATTGGTCAACTCCTCCGATCTGCCTGACATGGTCAAGCAGCCAGTTGTGCTCGATCCGAGTCACCCTTTCACCCGGCTGCTGATTGCGTGGTATCATGTTGCGTCATGTCATCAAGGGCAAGAGCGTGTGTGCAATGAGCTGCGGCAGCGCTATCTCATCTTGGGGCTGAGACGAGCCGTCCGAAGTTCTTGGAACACTTGCCAGAAGTGCAGCAACGACAGAGCACAGCCAGCTGTGCCAGAGATGGCGCCCCTGCCGAGCACTCGTCTCACACCGTTTGTTCGAGCCTTTACAGTGGTTGGCATGGACTACTTCGGACCGATGACAGTGACGGTCGGACGTCGGCACGAGAAGAGGTATGGTGTGCTGTTCACCTGCCTGAGCACGAGAGCTGTGCACTTGGAAGTTGCACATGCACTGACCACGGATGCCTGCATCATGGCCATCCGTAGGATGATCGGCAGGCGTGGTCGACCTCGTCAGATTTGGTCTGACAATGGAACGAACCTCCGAGGAGCAGAACGAGAGCTGCGTGAGTCCCTGAACGACCTCGACCAAGACCAGCTCACCACCGACCTGGCGTTACTTCGCATCGAGTGGAGCTTCAACCCGCCATCTGCTCCGCACATGGGGGGAGCCTGGGAGCGCCTGGTTAGATCTGTGAAGTCCACCTTGCGGGTGATACTGCATGAGCGTGCTCCGAAGGACGAGGTACTGTTGACCCTCATGATTGAGGCAGAGAGTCTCGTCAACAGCCGACCACTGACTCACGTGCCAGTGGACCCCAACGATCCGGAGAGCCTCACACCTAACCACTTTCTGCTCGGCACATCTAGTAGCGTACAGCCACCCGGAGAGTTAACAGAGCGCGACCTGTGTTGTCGCAAGCAGTGGCGTCTATCGCAGATTCTAGCTGACATGTTCTGGCGACGTTGGCTGAAGGAGTATGCCCCCAGCCTCGGCACACGCAAGAAGTGGCGTGGCGTTGGTCAAGAAATCAGTGTGGGTGATGTAGTAATCATCGTGGACGATCAGCTGCCGAGGGGCTCCTGGCCCAGAGGTCTCGTCACTGCCGTGTTTCCCGGGCGTGATGGGAAAGTCCGAGTTGCAGACGTGAAGACGGCAACCGGCACCTTCCGCCGACCAGTAGTCAAGTTGTGCCGCCTGAATGTCCTCAGCAGTGCAGCTTAGTAATCAGGCTTGTGAGTATGCCTGTTACCGGGGGGAGAATGTTCCTGCCTGATGACGTGAACATGTGTTTTTTGCGCTCTGAACTGTCTTGATTTTCTTTTATGTTTTTTTGCCAAATGTACAGTGAACTGTGCGCTGTGTGTGTACAATGCTGCGCGGCTAGCGATGCGCTTTCTTTGGTACAGGCTTTTTCTGTTGTGTCCGTGATGTATGGCTTTCGCTTTCTTGCAGTTTTCACCGCTTCGCTGCAATAGTTGCTGTTTCCTTGAGGGCGAACTGCGGTGCCTCCATTTTCGTAGATGGTCTTGGTGCGCGAGGCACTGAGCAGACCTCGTGGCTTTTTTGTTTTAGTTTCTTTTTGAGGGTTTTCAGATTTGTTGTTGTTTGTGAATACACTTTATACAGTCTTCAAGCGAGCAGTAGTTTTCGATGTGTGGTCGTGACTTGGGTTGTCCGTATTGCCCTGAACATACATCCAGAAGGACGTTGCAGATCTTCTTGGCATCCAGCCAGCATCGCAACCACTGAAGGTCCAGACGCTAGGAGGGAACAGCGTCAGCACAGATGCAACCCAGTCGACAGTCACCATCTCCAGCAGCGACGGGAGCTATGTTTCCTCATTGGACGCTTGGGTCTTGCCACAGGTAACTGGAGACTCCAACATCATCGAGTGGCACGCGCGCAAGAGTAGTTGGGACCACCTACGAGAGATCGACTTCCCAGTTTCCCATAGTAAGAAGATTGGTATCCTCATCGGCCTCAATGCTACGCCGCTCCACAAGGCTCTGGAGGAGAGATGTGGCCCACCCGGCAGTCCAGTGGCACGACTCACCCCGCTCGGTTGGGTGTGCTACGGCCCGACATCAGCTCAGGCTGACCCAGCTCGTGTGGCCACCCATTGTGCTGTCCGTCTACCGAGTGACAGCGTGGAGCAGGCGGACGATCGCTTGGACGACCTGGTGAAAGACTTATGGAATGTCGAGAGTGTCGGTCTCGGAGTCAGCCCAACGTACCGAACGCCAGCCGAACAGGAAGCAGAAGCCATGACGACCGCGACCTTGTCGTATAGCGGTGGGCGGTACTGTGTCGGCATCCCATGGCGCAGCGCGGATGGCCCGAAGGTGCGGAACAACCGGCCAATGGCAGAGCGCCGTCTCCGTAGCCAAGAAAGAAGTCTTGAACAGAAGCCGCACATCGCGGCAGAGTACAACCGCGTCCTTGTATCGCACATGGCAAAAGGGTACATTAGGCAAGTGCCAGCAGAAGAGGTAGCTGCGGATGGAGAAGATCAGTGGTTCGTTCCGCACTTCCCCATCGTTCGCCAAGACAAGGTCACCACCAAGGTGCGGGTGGTGTTCGACGCGGCCGTCTCTTGGAGTGGATGTAACCTCAACGAGGAGATGCACGCAGGCCCACCACTGCAGAGCGACCTTGTACACATCCTGCTACGGTTTTGTATGGAGCCAGTGGCAATCGTCGCCGACATCAGCGAGATGTTCCTTCAAGTTGGCCTCCGGCCAGACGACAGGAAGTACACCAGATTCCTGTGGCGAAAGGACAACAACAGCGAGCCCGAAGTCTTTGAGTTCAACAGACTGGTTTTCGGGATGAAGGCATCGCCCTACCTCGCCACCAGAGCGTTGCGACAAACGGCGGAGGATTTCTCCAGCAGTGACCGAGACGACAGCATCGACATTCCAGCGCTGGTCAACAAGGCTTTCTACGTCGATGATCTTCTACACGCTACCCAGGACGAGTCCCAGGCAGTAGAGATTCAGCAGAAGTTGGACGCAACACTCAGCAAAGGCGGCTTCCACTTGCGCAAGTGGCACAGTAATTCAGCAGCCGTGCTCGACGCTATCCCACCAGCAGACAGAGCACCCCAAGCCCAGGTCATGTTAGAAGACGCGGCTTGCAACGCACCGCCTGTTTCCAAGACTCTTGGAGTGACCTGGATGGCAGACAAGGATCAGTTCACGTTTGTGTATAACGCGCCAGCCGAGGACTATGCCATCACGAAGAGATCGGTCCTGCGGAAGATGGCGACGATCTTTGACCCGCGCGGCCAGCTGCTACCGTTCACCATCAGAGCGCGGATCCTGTTTCAAGAGGCCTGTATTGCCGGCCATGGTTGGGATGACCCTCTCAGCACAACAGAGGTGAAGAAGTGGAAGACGTGGTTCGCGGAGCTACCGGACCTCACCTCAGTGTCAGTTGACCGTTGCTTCAAACTTGCAGGAGCACTCCCACAACCATGTGCCACTGAGGTTCACACCTTCACGGACGCGTCCGATGCAGCGTTCGCTGCGGCATCGTATGTGCGAGTCACCTACCCAGACGGACAAGTGAAGGTCACGCTGTGCATGGCAAAGAGTCGTCCAACGCCAATCAAGAAGATGTCAATTCCGAAGCTCGAGTTGAAGGCAGCGGCCCTGGGCGTACGTTTGAGCACGGAGGTCGCCACAGCTCTTGACATCCCAGTAGCGCACCACTTCTTCTGGACGGACAACATGAATGTTCTGTTCTGGGTGCGTTCTCACAGTCGCAAGTTCGCCACAGACGTCGGTGTGAAGATAGCGGAGATCCAGACAGTGACCTCTGGTAAGCAGTGGCAGCATGTGCCCGGCAAGTCAAACCCAGCAGACCTCCCAACACGCGGAATGACAGCTTCAAGTCTCGCAGCGTGTGACGAGTGGTGGCAAGGCCCGAGTTTCTTGCAAGCGCCGCCGTCAGAATGGCCGAACCGTGACATCGTTGTGCCGACGAATTTGCCTGGAGAAACCAAGCGCCACCAAGCATCGTCCCTGCTGGCCACCGGTCCGAGCATTGACCGCCTCCAACCAGATCGATACAGTTCCTGGATTCGCCTGAAGCGTGTCACTGCGTGGTGCAGAAGGTTCTTTCGGCACGCCAGCAAAGGGAAATGCTGCAGGCAGGACACACCGCAGACTGGAGGATCGGCAGCGGTGGAAGGCACCATGGTGTCCCTCGAATACCAGCGTACGAGAAAACCGCAGAAGTTTCTCGTGCAGCCCCTCACAGTTACTGAACTGGAGTCAGCTGAAGATGTGTGGTTCGCTAAGGCTCAGCAAGACGAGTTCAATGAGACGATTGAAGCGTGTAGAAGTCAGCGGCCCATCCCGGCGTCAAGTCCACTGCTACGCCTACAACCGGTTCTGGATGACAGCAACCCTCAGCTACTGCGGATGGACGGCAGGTTGAGCACGGCACATCACCTTCCCAGCAGCCTCCGTAGGCCCGTCATTCTGCCAACGAAGCATCCGGTCACAGCCCTTGTAATCGCTCATGAGGATGCGGCTCACAATCACACTGCTGGCGTCAACCACCTGTTGTCGACCCTGAACTCGAAGTTCTGGATTGTACATGGCCCAGCGGCAGTGAAAAGGCACCGGAGCCAGTGTACGGCCTGCAAGAAGATTTGGGCAAAGCCTGCTCAACAGCTGATGGCACCACTACCCGACTTCCGCACCGAGGAGCCTTTCCGAGCTTTCAGTCGGGTGGGCGTGGATTACGCCGGACCCTTTCTGACGAAGCAAGGGAGAGGAAGAAGTCGAGCAAAGCGCTATCTCTGCTTGATGACGTGTCTTCAGAGCAGAGCAGTTCATCTTGAGATGGCGTATGGCTTGGACACGGAGAGCTTTCTGCTGGCATTCACCAGGTTCGCGAAGAGAAGAGGTGTACCGGATCTCGTCGTGTCCGACAATGGTACCAACTTTGTGTCAGCCGAGCGTGAGCTACGAGAAGCCATCGAAAGCCTCAAGAACAGCCAGATTGCCGCTACCATGGCCTGCAAAGGCGTGGAGTGGAGGTTCAATCCGCCACGCTCACCGCATCACGGCGGGGTCTTCGAAGCAATGGTCAAGTGTGCCAAGAGAGCGTTGGTCGGCATCTTGCACAATGCTGTGTGTTCTGATGAGGAGCTCCAGACTGCCTTCACCACTGTTGAGGCTCAGCTCAATCGTCGACCTCTAACGGCCCAGAGTGGAGATGGACAAGACCCGGAGCCGCTAACACCCTCGCACTTTCTAGCGGGATCGACGACCGTGATGACCGCGGTCGAGGAAGATGGCCAGGCGTACCACCTCAAAGCCTGGAGGGTGTTGCAGAGCTGTTTAGCCGCGGTCTGGAAGCGCTGGCTACAAGAGATGGTCCCAAAGTTGAACATACGTCAACGATGGCAGAAGAGCCTTCCCAACATCCGGATTGGAGACGTGGTGCTTGTCCTGGACGCGCACACTCCTCGCGGCCAGTGGCCTCTCGGGAGGATCGAAGCGATCTACCCAGGCACCGACGGAAGAACACGTGTTGTCGACGTGAAGGTGAAAGGGAAGCAATACCGCCGACCTATCACTGTGCTCATCCCGATAGATGCGGTGCGCACTCCCTGAGCAGAAGAGTTACGGCAGCTATTGCGTTTTGCACCACTCATTAGGTATGACAATCTGTGCTGTGTGCATGATACTTGTAAGTCTGATAGAAGGCTATAGAACTAACTTTAGGGTCATTCTTATTCTGCGATAGAGAAGATTACGCTCTACCTCTCTTGTTTACGCTCTACTTCTTTGTTGCTTGTTCGTGAAGCTACAGACGATTAGTACATTGCGATTTAGAGTGTTTTCGTTCCCATTCTGCTTATGGTCCCTCAAGGAGGGGGTGATGTTCAGGTGATTCTACTCTCTCATGCATTCAGTGTTATAATTACTATCCAGCTCTGTCCGACTTGTGTTCAGTTGCCTGCATGCTCCAGTTTGTGTTTGTCTAGGATCTGCTGTGTGCGTTTCATCTCTCTGTTATGTCTGTAGTGATCTTGTGTCTTGGTGCCTGAGGCGCGCTTGCTGTCACGCATTCATGTATTCATGCTCTGATGTCTAGACTTTCACTTTGCGCGTGCGCTGCGTGCGTGTGCCGGCTCTTTTCCCGTGTATCTATGCATTATGTTGCTACACTACAGTTCCGGCTTATAGTTCCGTTTTGAGTCGGACTTTTGACTTTAGTTTTCTCAGCTGTTGCTGTTGTTGTGCTTTTAGTTGTTTTCAAGTCAGATTCCTTTTTCCTTCTCTGTTGTTGCTCATGATTATCAAGACTGTAAAAGTATGGAAGTAAGACAATAACTCCAGTGTGAGTTTATGAGCTATTGTTGGTAGTTTGGGTGCTTGCATCCAAACAATGATTATGTGAATTTTTGGATGATTACGAGTCACAGCATATCTTACTGAGTGCCTACTCCACTCTCATTGTTACCCAAATAAATACTTGAACTGTTGTGGAAAAACTCCAGAGCCAGGTCAGCAGGTCATTGGCCCCGCTATTGGCCAGGCTGAAGGGTGTGCGTACCCGTGGCTGAAAGAAATGAGCCAGGTAGAGGCGACGGTTCGATACCGGAACGGCTTGACAGCCAAATTTGTATAGACCCCAGGGTGCGAAATAACGGTCGGACATCGGACAATTTCCGACCGTTCACGGTCAGTTTCCGGATGTTTTGTACACATCTGGACAAAGTGTCCGCGCACCTTTTTGCAAAGCACACAAAAGAAAAGGCACGTCAATCCTTTGTCTCATAGTCATTAGTGATATCGTCTGGCAAGAGAAAGCCAAGCACCGCTGATGCGGATGCTCCTCTTGGAAAGAAACCCAGAGGAGTCAAGAAGACCACTTGTGACAAGTGGGCCGCCGAGTATGATAGGGAGCTTTCAACTTCTGTTTGGCTGATCTATGAGCGCAGTCTCTCAGATCGTAGCGTTGTCGAAAAATTTGAAGTGTAAGATATGTTCCCGTTTTGTTGATAAAATTCGCAGCGGCTAGAATTTTTCTGACTCTTTCGTCGTTGGCTCAAGGAACCTGAAAACGTCAGCCTTCAAAGATCATGCTGCTTCTGACATGCATCGTCGTGATAACATTTCGATGGTATCAATTCTACACTGAACATTGTGTGATTTGATGTGAAAATTTGCATGTCCGGACATGTCCGGCCATTTTTGCAACTGGCAGGACATTGCGTCAGAGCACATTTTAATCCTTAGCGCATGCCCTGGACCCAAACCGATCATCAGCGTTGATTGTTCACTCGAAATATGTTTGTGGAAGGAAACTGGCATGTTGAAGTTTGCTCTGAGGCCAGAGTCAATCGAACTGAGCCACTCCTTTATGTTGACCCATTGCCTCCAAGTTGCCCAGTTTTCACTTCAAATCAGAGGTGGCTCCAAACCGGACACGTTTTAGAGTGCACGTCAAATTCACTCTGGGTCTGAAATGAGGTAATTGCTATCGCTCCACGACGGCCAGTACAGAGTAACAATAAGCCTTGTGTGTGCTTCCATTAGTTTTCATTGGTATGCGGTGCTTTATTGGCGAGAGGCGAGCCGCTGTTTACCTGCGACAAGAAAATGATTTTTCGAAAGTCGTAAAACTCAAGTCGCAGTGCGAAGCAACACGTCAAAAACTCACCTGCTCGGGATGGCTCTTCTGGTCATCGCAGAGCCATAAAATGTTGGCTCGGAGTATAACACATCGTAGTCTCACTGTGACGTATGTTTTCTAATCAAAATACCAAGAGAGAAAGTGAATATTGAGTCCGTTCCGGTTTGCAACCTATGTCCTATTTGAAACCGTCGCCTCTACACACCAACCTGGTGAGATTGGGTTCCGTTGGACTGTATGAACATCTGTGTATTCCCTCACCTAAAGTTAGATACCGAAGTCAACCCAAATCCGGGTGGGTAGCCTGGCTCAGACTGTGTGGGGAGGGGGGTACAACTATACGCGGCTGACCACTAGTGTCGTCGGGTGTAAGACCTGACAATGGGCTTCCTCGTAGAGGTCACACGGACAACACTAGTCCTAAAGCAGACACCGCCTATATTGGCAATGGGTCCATTGTACTGTGACTCGGCTGCAACGTTACCTCCTATCCAACATCGACTACTGCCATGGAAATAAGAAACACGGTATCCTCTTCAGCAGGACTTATACAAACTGCTATAGCGCCAACCTAAACATAGCTGCTGGTGTAGCGAACTTGTATTGTAAATGTGCTGAAGGAAGAACGGGATAAGTCAGGCTGAACAATAGTGTGTGTGCAGGCTCCAGTTTCCTATCAGTGGTGAGAGATTTGATATCACCATTGACACGCTGCATGTCACAATATCAAATGTTCACACAAGCTCCTGTTTTGAGTTGTTTTTCTTCTCTCTTTTTCTTTCCCTAATAGTTGCTGTTACACTCACTGGTTCTTATGCACAGATATACAGCATTCCCTCACTAGTGGGACCATTGTTATTAGGCTAGAGCCTGTTTTGGACTTCCCACTCTAAATAAAGAATACAAACAAACAACAAACGTGGTACCTTGGTAGCACATAGCATGTGTACTCATCACTTGGACCCAGAATGACGGTGTCGTTGTTAACCAGCAGCTTTTCCACAACCTTGGGGTCTCGCAGAAAATCATCCACCTGCAGTATGCATAGTAGGTATGTACACAATCACAACGATAGTGATAACCACCGACAGCAAACACAATTTTCACTAGGCTTGTGTGGGCCTATGGTATAGGGTTAAATCCTACAAAGGAGAGAGAATTCCCCAGTGGCTACTGTCAGTCTCTCTCTCTCTCTCTCCCTCTCTCTCTCTCTCTCTCTCTCTCTCTCTCTCTCTCTCTCTCTCCAAGTATAGTAGGAGTTATTCGACAGTCCTTTATGCAAACCAGCTTGACCTGTTCTGAAAAAAATGTTCGCCTTACATCAGGTGACACTCACAACAAAGCACTGTGCATTGGCCGGTACAATGCATATTGAAAGCAAAATTTCACGACCATCGCAAATCTGCTGAAAGACAGTTGGGCTCACCTCTGAAGGTCGTGCGTGTGTGTAGCTAACTGCTAATGACAGGATCACTTCATCACCTTGAACGCTAAGCTCCCAATCTAGGGACAGTGTGGGAAAGCAATCAGCAAATTGCAACGGAACTGACTCGTTATGCTTACCAATCACTTCTCGCAGTGTGCTAAACTCCACAAGTTTGTGACCATACGCATCACCATACACGCAGTGTACTTGTACACCATTGACAGGAAAGTTATACTGAAAAAATAGTAACAATATAACAACTGCACCAAGAGCGTTGGGTGGAAAAGTGGCCAGCAACACAAATGGAAAAATACAGCGTAGCTGCAGAGTGGCTGCAAGTAGTCATGTCCATCCTTCTCTGAGTTTGACTATGCAGACTGAATCAGTCATCAATTCCATGATGTGAGGATATGTACTAAGAATTCACTCATATAGGGCCGTTCCTGTGGCTCAGTATGGTAGTCCGGAAGCAAAGCAACTAAGCAGCATACAGGCAAGCGGCAATCATTGGGAAGAGTTTTGTAAATGTTATCATTCACTGACTCTGGATGATGTAGGTCACAGCAGTGATTGATATCTTTGGGCAATGTGAAGTCAATTTGTTCACTTACCTACAGCTGGCATTCGACCGACAGTGCTCAGAAAGTGGTCGCCTACAGAAAACAGTAATCCATTCACCATAATATACAACATGCTTCTAAAATTAGAATAAAACATCCAACTATTGGGCAAATTTACAACTGCATTCTCCAAGCACAAACTCATCCTGGCCTTGCACTAGACATGTACATGTACAGACTGCTCAATTGAAGTCAGTTACGGCTGCTACTGAGACCGGCTATCTCGATGTCCATCAACAGTCATTCAACACACTACCATAATCCATCGTTGTCTGATGATTGGTTCAGCCATGAAACTCGGAGTCACAACGGAATAAATTTGCCAAGGTTTTCATTGTGTGCCTTTGTGTGCGCCGCTCTGCCTGAATCAGGCATTGAGCACTCTTGCAGAACCAAAGCATATTGCCTCTGTGCATAATCCATTTAGGGATTTTAGGCTCAGCCACGGAGGAGCATAATTTTAGAAATGGTGGACAACCAGGGTGACAGTGAAGCCACACAGAAGTTCATACTCATTGTGTGCATTGCGTGAGTGAGTGGTACGGATACATGTACTACGGTGCGTATGGAAAACAGAGAGGATCCAAGTGGGAAAATACCGTGACTTCAGGCAGTTTGCCAAACTGTTTCTATGTACTACAGTATGGGTACAAGTATGTGCTTGCTGTTTCTTACCTTGAATGAGCTTGTGACCAACGCGATTCCAGTCGGGTGCTAGCCACGACTGGATAGAGAAGGTGAGACAGGCTTGCAGTGCCACCGATGTCACTGGTTGAAAACTAGATACCTGTAGGGAGGCCGTGTGAGTTTGGGACAAGACCATGAAGCCATTGTAGTTACAGTGTATGCCAGACAAATCGCAAAGCTAGATGTTTAAACCACGTCGATTTCAGTTTTGAGTTCTCCCTGCAAAACTTATCGGACGACTGGAACAACATGAGAAATACAAAGTTAAACTGCTAGACAGGCCGGGTCGCCTTTGCTTATCAGACAAGACCAGTCCATGCATGGCAGAATGCCAATGGCATGCGGCAGTGGCTCTTGCCAAAAGTGATTGTAACTTACATCGTGCATGCCAGTACTTGAACAGTATAGAATAAGGAATGTACTTCAAAGTAGTAGTACCTTTACGGATAGGAAGCGAAGGACATTCTTGAATCCGCTTGTTCTGACTGTACTTTTCTATTGATACACAAAGCAACAAGTGTACAGTGTGCATGATTGACTGGAAGAGTGAAAGCACTAATCCGATAAAACTGGATCCCCCTAATCAGGGACCCGGTGGGCTTGATGGAGGAAGGCCGCACCAAACGTGGGTTTGTTTTGTTGCACTAGCTTGGTTGAAAGTTGCCACGACCATCTTGCCCAGTGTGTCACATGGTAGCCTCAGAATCATGATTTTGCTGCATCTTCTGTCGCCTTTTGAGCTATTTTCTGGTATGCCTTGAAGACAACTGCATGTACCACAACATTGCTCACGATCATGCCAAATAATCTCTGTCATGTGGATTCTGTAACTGTGGGCTTGTGAAAAGTTGAGAATTACCATCATTAAACAGGGCTAGGAGTTGTGCGAAAGATCTACAAATGGACATTCTACCTTCCGCCTACCCAGACAGTACTTTCAGCGCAGATTGCCCATGCTGGCGATAAACTCCAGTCCTGGTAAAAAAAATATTTAAAAAAACTCTGTTCTCATGTATGTAATAGCGCTGGGGGCTACATGGCCCTAGCACCGTGACCACACGCAATACTCTGCGCACTGAAGCGTAGCCGGTTACTATATTCATGAGTCGGATTTCTCAGCCAGGGCTGCAGAACCGGGCACGAGGCCACCGAGTTTCATCTGCTGCTCGTTCTGTGATGTCGCTGTGATGATTCTATGAAGTGCTAACCATCTCGATTACCGAACACGGAAGTACTTCAAGCTACAGTGTACTGGTACATTGCCATTACCCTACCTCTGTTATGAACATGAACTTAGGATCAGCGCCGTATTCACACGCCGCCGGGACAGCGATGCAGGAGTTCTCCTCGCACTCTCGCACTGATTCCATAAACAACCTACAATGTATTGCACACACACACACACACACACACACACACACACACACACACACACACCTTTGACCTTTGACCTTTTGACGCCCATCGCCGGAGGCGATGATAGCGATGCTTGGCAGAAGCCAGAGCAACTTGTGCTGGGATTGCACCATTCAACAGCTTGCAAGAATTCACTGGCACTATTCAGCCTGGCTGGTCACACACACACACACACACACACACACACACACACACACGCGCGCGCGTGCGCGCGCGCACATGCACAGGCAAGCATACCGTAATGTCGCGTGCATAAGCCGGATTTGTGCATAAGCCTGTCTCGTGTAGAAGCATGAAATCTGCAACAGCTTTTCGCGTACAAGCCTGTCGCATGCATAAGCCGGGCCAGTACACGAGACGCGCCTTGTGTCGCGTGCGTAAGCCGGGCTACTACGCAAGACTGGTGAGCGCGCCTTTTACATGTTCATGTTTGCATGGTACCGTACACTTGCACACGCGGAAAACGTGGGAAGATGCGGAAATTCAGGGAGCGAAAAAAAGGAAAAAAATCCCGTTGGAAAATGTTGGTTTTGACGTCCAAAAGTCAGCAGTTTGCGCATACAAGCCTGGTCATTGAGTGGTGCTTGTCATATAAGCCTGTCTCGTGTATAAGCCTGTCTTGTGTACAAGCCTGACTCCATCACCGGCTTATAGGCATATAAGCCCCGGCTAATGCACGCGACATTACGGTAGTAAGCATGAAATCTGCAACAGCTTTTCGCGTACAAGCCTGTCGCATGCATAAGCCGGGCCAGTACACGAGACGCGCCTTGTGTCGCGTGCGTAAGCCGGGCTACTACGCAAGACTGGTGAGCGCGCCTTTTACATGTTCATGTTTGCATGGTACCGTACACTTGCACACGCGGAAAACGTGGGAAGATGCGGAAATTCAGGGAGCGAAAAAAAGGAAAAAAATCCCGTTGGAAAATGTTGGTTTTGACGTCCAAAAGTCAGCAGTTTGCGCATACAAGCCTGGTCATTGAGTGGTGCTTGTCATATAAGCCTGTCTCGTGTATAAGCCTGTCTTGTGTACAAGCCTGACTCCATCACCGGCATATAAGCCCCGGCTAATGCACGCGACATTACGGTAGTCGATATGCGTGCCTGTGTGCGCGCGCAATGAGGTGACAGAAAGACACCATGGCCATATGGGCAGTCGTCAAAACAGGAAAGGGGCGACTTTTCACGGGTAGGACCAAAATACGGACGCGCACAAAGTGATTATGCGACTGACAACTTCCCAGTTGGACAACTGACGGTACAGTACATAAGCACACAATGATTGAAATGGGAATCTTACACGCCCCTCCTCCCTCCCCGGTTTGAACCAGAGACACTACCCTAAAAAAAGAATATGGAAACCCCTAGTGGTTCATGATTTGCCACCCACCAACCAAATTCATGTCAACACGCTGAATTTTCTTACCTACATAAGACAGGCGTCCTGTGGATCGACTTCTCTCCGAAAAGACGATGTGCCATAGACCTTCTTTCTACCAATTCCGCCCGAATGGGTACTGTGCTGTTAGTGATATCCAGTGGGTTGAAGCATGCATAGCCAACAACCAGTTCGGCAAGTCTGGGAAGGTGGCGTTTGAAGTGAATCCTATGGTCATACTCGTTGTTGCCCATAGCGAAACGAAGCCTGGCCGCTTGAGCCAAACTAGTTTCACTCCCCGAGGCTAGAAGCAACTATAAAAGTAATGTATGAGCCTTTTCTCAGCTCGGGTTCCGGGCTGAGAGCGGCATGCAGAACAACAGCAGTATTTGTATTATTGATAGAAATTAGTTACTGTAGTACAAACTATCTGCCACGATGAAGCCCAAGGAGAAGGAGTCACTTCCTTGGAACTTTCCTCGTTCACATTGAGTTCCTGCAATACAGGTAGATCTACTTGAAGTCCAGTCTCGATTTCCTACTGCCACATACACAGTCAAGAATCATCTTTCCGCCCGTACTGGCCATATACCGGTATGCATAGCGGAATAGGTCTACCATGCATACCAGGGAGTCGTAAATTACGACTCCCTGATGCATACCGTCCGGTTGTTGAATGACCTTTGACCTAAAATCCTGAACTTTGTACTGCACGTGACTGTATCATAGCAGCATGCAGAGTGCAGACTCTGCACATGTGATGCAGCAGGGAGTAGTAAAAACCGAATTTTTAGTACGTCCTGGTGTTCACTGTGTTCAGGGTGTGTGGTTGTGTTGTTCAGTTTTCTGAACGACTTTCTTGAAAATTCTTTCACCTGTTCTAATACCGGTACAGTGTATATACATGTAATACCAAGAGTAGATAAACAAGAGTGTGCAACTCCGGATGGGTAGGCCAACAGGCGGAATTTTTTGTTGACGTAATCTTTTCGACGACGCACGCGCTGCGAGTCTTTCGGAAAGTTTTCCCTCGTGCTCTTGGCCGGGTTTTACACTATAACTTATAAGGTCGGTGCCCAGCACGTGCTCTCACACTGCTCTGCGGCAAAATGCGCGTTTCTCTGAAAAAAAAGGTGACAACAACAAAAAATTCCGCCGTCCGCGGGGGTATCTGCAGATTGTGCAGGAGAGATCCGGAGTTGCACACTCTTGTTTATCTACCCTTGATAATACATGCACTGCAGAATGTACATGTGCAGGGCTCGGGTTGAAATCGCAGGAAAAATGAGCTTGCGGCGGTAAATTGTAGTGAACTCGTGAATTTGTGACTACCATAAAGTACCGCCAGAGCGCCCCATCTCGCGAGAGCGCCCGCCCCGTCTCGCGAGAGCGCCCGCCCCATCTCGCGATAGCGCCCGCCCCACCTTGATTTTACAGCCAAGGGAAGACAATCGTATGGCAGAATGCTACTAAGTTTGTACGGTGTGAGAACCTTCATGATTGTACTAAGGTCACACTTGGTATGTTTTTATGTGGAGCTCAAAGGTAACTTGGGTACGGATTGACTGCACAATGTGCAATGCGTGCGCGCGTGTGTGTGTGTGTGTGTGTGTGTGTGTGTGTGTGTGTGTGTGTGTGTGTGTGTGTGTGTGTGTGTGTGTGTGTGTGTGTGTGTGTGTGTGTGTGTGAGGGTACAAGGTCCGTGTCGTATGACCTACAGACAGGAAACCATCTCCACAAGGCGGCCACGAAAGGACGAGATGGTGGGGCGCTATGGCGGTACTTTACGGTATTACTAGTGTTAGCCAGTCTACCGATTTGCCTGCCAGGAAGCTGTCTGCCCCCCCCCCCCCCCCCCACAAAAATAGAACTACTACTTGTAGTAAGGGCATGTTCGATTGGTAGGGTCGGGATCCCGGTCCACCGGATCCACTGGATTCGCACCCTTTCGATTGGTCGAATCCGGATCCGGATTCTTCGGATTTGGATCCGGTCAACCCACCTCGGGGAGTAAGAGCAGGGTTGACCGGATCCAACGGATCCAAATGGGATCCAAATGTGACCTTTGTGCGTACATGTATATGGCGGGTAAAAATCATTTTTGTACACATTCAGGTACGCACACGTGGATCGAGATAGAGCTTGTTGACTTTTTGTACGACGCGTGCGATGTGAGAACGACGTTCACCCTTTTGGGTGACTCGTGAGCGCCATTTTATTGCGTCGTCAACATGGCAACAGTCAAGGTCCAACATAAATTGTTCAGTTGACTCTGAAGGATCCGACGGATCTGAGATATGGATCCCGATCCTTACCAATCGAACATGTCCTAACGTGACCATGATTGTGCTGAACGCATCGCAATTTCAATGTTTTCATGCCACTAAAACATCAAAATTGCGGAATTTTGCAAAATTCGAAGATTTCCAAGATATCGTCAAAATCACAGAAGAATTCGCATCCTTGCAATTAAACTTTCCGGTTTTACAGTACAGTAGAGTCGCGCGTCCAAGAACGTTGTTTCCAAGGGTCATACCTCAGCTGCCTGGGACGTTCTTAGGGCATGTTCGATTGGTAAGAATCGGGATCGGGATCAGGATCCAGATCTCAGATCCATCGGATCCTTCAGATTCAACTGAACACTATATTTTGGACCTTGACTGTTGCCATGTTGACAATGGCACTCACAAATCATCCAAAAGGGTGAACGTCGTACTCATCGCCTCCGTCGTACAAAAAGTCAACAAGCTCTATCTCCATCCACGTGTGCGTATCACAATGTGTACAAAAATGATTTTTACCCGCCATATGCGCACAAAGGTCACATTTGGATCCGTTGGATCCGGTCAACCCACCTCGGGGAGCAGGGTTGACCGGATCCAAATCCGAAGGATCCGGATCCAGATTCGACCAATCGAAAGGGTGCGAATCCAGTGGATCCAGCGGATCGGGATCCCAATCCTACCAAACGAACATGCCCCAAGAAACAATCCGGGCTGAATCATACATTGACTTCGGAATCTTCTGTCCATGTATTCAAGAAAGAGCTGCGCAAACATTCTTGTCAGTATTCAGGTCTACTAGCTGGCATGCCGTTACCCTGTTCATCGTAGCCCCCCCCCCTCTTTCCCAATCTGTACTCTCTTGTACCATCATCCTTCAATGCGACGGACCCCACGATAGGCGGTCAGCAAGAGTACATAACCCCCCAGAGTGTGCAACTCCACTATGGGTGCTGTCCCGACAGAATTTCAAGTTGACGTCATTTTGATGATGCAATGCGCACTGTACACGGATTATCAGACGAATCCGGAACCTGTGGTTGACCGAAGCCGATCGATCCTGTACAAATTATTGCAAAGAAAAACGTGTGATGCGTTGACACCCGTACACATGTTGTAAATCACTGCTGCAAGGAGCATTGCGTCATAAATAATGACGTCAACTTGAAATTCTGTCGGGACAACAGGGTATGTGGGAGTTGCACACTCTGGGGGGTTATGTACTCTTGGCGGTCAGCCTTTGGGTCATCCTAATAAAGTTATTATTATTATAATCAAGAGTACATAACCCCCAGAGTGTGCAACGCCTGATCCCGCTCTGCATAGGGTATTGGTCGAGCGGAATCGGATCTTCTGATGTCATGCATACACTCCACACCGGCGCATGGCCGGTCTCGAGGCAGGGCACCGTTGTTTTTGATCCGAGAGTACCCGCGACTCCCCGGGATCCCCTCAGATGTGTACGGTAGTATGACGCAAAGATCCGATTACGCTCGACCAAGACCCAACGCAGAGCTGGATCAGGCGTTGCACACTCTGGGGGGTTATGTCCTCTTGTTATAATGTATCCCACAAGCTCCCAGAAAACCAACACCGATGTTCTTAACTTTAGGCTGGACGTTCTTGGGCTCCACGTTCTTCAGCGCGCGACTCTACTGTAGTGCAGGCCAAAAACTGAATGTGTGCACAACAAAAAGCACAGCCTCAGTACTAGAGTAGAACCCGGGTTAGGGATCCACCTAACTCTGCGCGGACATAGCTGGACTCAGTTGTACAGGGATGGGCAAAAAGGTGTGCAAAACGACTTTTTGTGAGTAGATGGACCCCGGAAAAATAGTTTGGAGCGAAAAAAATACGGCTTCCTCGGAAACCAACCCCCCCCCCTTGGGCCGGAAATTAAATCCCGGTATAAGGATCACCTGCACAATGTACGTGCCAAGTGCCCCCCCCCCCTTAACCCGGGTTCTACACTACCCCTATACAAGAGTAAGGTTTATGTACTTGCTATAAACAGTACAATTTCCAGCTGTGGAGGATGCGGACCACATCAAATTAATTATTTCTATTAAAAATTGCACATTGAAATGTCAAAGAATCCATGAAATGGTGCAATGCGAGGTTGAAGGTGAAGATGCCGTTTTTCTCCGGACACAAAAGCTGCCAGAAAAGTGGAGAAAACACCATGGACATGGGCTCCACTTTCTTCAGCGCGACTCTACTGTAAGCAGCTTGCACACTCTATTGAGGGAGCTTATCTAACATTTACTCCTGACATTAAAAAAAACATAGATGAATGCTATTCTATGACTGCTATTCCATGCACCAAGGCTACCTCAGGCGCTGGCATTACAGCTCACAGCCACGCGCAGGTATTACAGCACACAGACATTCCAACGCACAAATCTATCAACAAGTGTTGCTGAAAACACAAGTTCAGTCCTCTTTTTCAATGGCGGGTTTTGAGAGGAATAGCGCTGCACAAGCATTCAAGAATAGCTGTAAGTCAGTGGGGGTACATGGTCAGTTGTAAGTCAGCGGTTTATATGTGTGCACACATATAGACACAGTGACACGACCTGCAGTCACCAGCCAACTAAATAGCAGTAGCAGTAGTGGCAAGAGCAGTAGCAGCATCCCCAGTAACACCCTGCAACATTCAATCAGTCCAAACGGCCTCTGCAAATCGACACGAAGCCATTGGCTTAATATAACTGCATGAATCGTGGCACATCGTAGAAAAGAATATAAAAACGGCCAGGAAAGTGAAAGTTGGAGGTGAGAAAATACACTCTCTGGGTTACTGGAGTAGCAGCTGCAGCAGAAGCACACCTAGGGTAAGAAAGGCAACTTTACTTGAATACGGATCCACTGGCAAACTTCTTTCCGCCAAAGTCACCTTCCCAGGCAAAGTATTCCTGAAGAAGAGACTTGGTCTCATCAGCAGATGGGTCCAACTTGCGCCAGTCATAAGACTCGTAGTCTACCTGCCAGTCAGGGGACAACTGCATGCAACAAAACCAGAGCAAAACAGATGTTTAAATTTTTTAAACAACATGACAATGAAGAACAGAATACCGTGCAACTTGCAAAAGCCGACTGTTAAGGTGGCTGGGGCGGTACAACTTTTTAGGGAAATTTTAACTGCATTTTTGAGTTTATCGGCAAGGTGGAGATGAAATTTGAAAATATTTTTCGGTGGATCTCTGGAGAATAGGGAGGTTTCGCTCTACGTAATTACGTATGAATATAACGTAGGAACTGCACGTAATTTTCAAACGTAAAAATCAGAGCTGTTGGGTTTCACTCTATTTCTCCACGACTGCTAAGCATGCCTGGTTGCTTTGGAGCCACGTTGGCTGCATGCGCCTGCCGCATGCACCACGAACCGAAACCACGTTTTCCATTTTATTTTGGACGTGGTGTACGGTGTGTATTTGTGTTTCGCGCGGCTTGAAAGTTGCCATGGATAAATCCGGAAAATGGGAAAAAAATATTTCAAAAAGTCCTACGGAGGACCCAACGTAGGAAAGAGCTTTCCTACGGAAATCCGTAGAGAGATTTACGTATGAAAGTTTCCCTTGCTCCCCGGCGCGTACGACATACGGATTTTCATACGCAATTACGTAGAGCGAAACCTCCCTAATAGCCTTCTCTAGCTTCCCATAGTTTAATTTTACTTTTGGACAAAATTTGAAAACGTTTTATGAAAGGTCCGCGACCTATCATAAAACGTTTTCAAATTTCGTCCAAAAGTAAAAATATAACCATAGGAGGCTAGAGAAGGCTATTCTCCAGAGATTCACCGAAAAACAATTTCAAATTTCATCTCCACCTTGCCGATAAACTCCAAAATGCAGTCAAAATGTTAATGCCCAAAACATAGTCCTGACCATGGGACAGCTGTATTAGGGGTGGCCTCGACACACTGAACTCTCACTAGGTTGTCGTTGCATATCAGGGGGAGCAAGGCCTACACAGCCTAGAGGCATTCACAAAAAGAGGAATGCCTGGAGCACAAACATTTTTTCTCACTCGTGTAGTGTACAACTGTTTTAATACAGCCAGCAGGAAGCAGAGGACCAGTATATCATAGTACAGTGATACACTCAAACGCCTCTTATCCGGTCGCCTCAGATACGGGCACGTCTCTCTGCCGGGCACCTTCAGCTTGAGTTCCTATAGCACAAATGCTTCGAATTTGAGGTTTTTGAACTTTTTTCCGTATGTGGAAGTGCTTATTTTTCACTGCCAACCTATGTAATCCACACATTTTTACCAATGGGTTCCTTTTGTATCCTAAACATGTGCAATACGTTCCAAATAATCTTCTTCAAAAAATTATATAGTACATGGTAGGTGAGTTATCCTGAGATACGGGCAAATCTGAAGTACGGGCAGTGCCCGGTCCCAAGGTGCCCGGATAAGAGACGTGCGAGTGTAGCTGCCAACCACTGGCTGTGCATCAGGGCTGTACTTACATCAAAGACGAGGTCCTGGCCGCGCCATACCCAGACACCAGAGATGCTGTTGGCATTGTCCTCACCCAAGATGCACACACTGGCGAAAGCATTCTTGCGCAGTTTGTCAAGACGCTGGAACATACCGTTGACCAAGTTGCTGGTCATGAAGATCTGGGCAAGCTCGTCATTGTACTTGTACGTGGAGAACCAGATTGAGTAGTTCTCGGCATCGAAGTTCTCCCAGAAGTGGGGCACTGCTTTGGTGATGGTGTCCTCATTACTGTAGCAGCGCTTGAAGGCATCAAAGTCCCACGAGCTGAAAAAAACACAAGACAGAAAAAATTAGATCTTTTTCAGAGTCGGAGATGTGCGTGTTTGAATGATCCTTTGAGACCCCACTGAATGTAGGACAATTTACTCACCTTCAAATAACATGCACTTTCACTTGTATCTCCACCAAACATTCACCGATTTTTACAAACTAGCCACAGTCGTAAAGGTATTTCCAAGACGAAGAGACTTGGGGCATGATTGATTGGGCGAATCCCGAGCAAGTGCGCTCCGAGTGAGTGTGATCGATTGGCCGAGTCCGGAGTAGGCGTACATGGAGTGGAATCCAATTACACCGGCCCCCACACCGGGAGTGGGTGGAGTGGAAATGGACTTAGGCGTTTTTGACAGCGTTCACAGAATCTTTGTACGATATGCGTACATTTTGCGTACTACCCCCATATTTTGTTCGATTGGGCCAGGGTTGCTCGGACTACACCGCCTGCTCGCACTCAATCCAGATTCGCTAATCGATGACACCCTAGTACCACACTCAAGTAGCATTCCGGGGAAATCCCCTGCCAAGCGCAGCATGAAAATTTGAAATTTTCGATCAGAGTGCATTTTTCAGTTTTTCTCAGACTTCGAGCCGCACCACGGCGGCATCGTACCCCCTAGAGACTTCCGATAGCTTCGAGATGATGGCCAAGGTTCTTATCGAAACGTAGATGCTTTGTTTATGAAAATCGGAGAAGGAACACCAGATATTATACATATTTTTTTAGTGTCACTGTATACCAAAAGGTTAACAAAATCAGACTTCTACTAAAAAAGAAGAAGAAAAAAAGTACACATCACTTAGGTATTGGGAGCACTCAAACACAGATCGCATTGGCGGACCACCACTATGCTAAAAAAAACTCGTTGTTGCGCATGTGCACCTTCCGCGTGAATCAAGGGAAAGGGGTGTCTTCCTCGGTCCAAGGACGTGCAATGTCAAAATCAAACCACTAATCACACATCCTTGTTACCCTGAAACTGAGGAAGTGTGCACCCACTTGATCAGAGGAATCAGCTTTTTTAACTAAAGCAAATACCACACAAGAAGGAAGCAATTCTCCCATACGTCACCCCAATGTCAATCAATGAGGACATACGACAGCCGTAGCATGAATCGCAGATCGCAACGGGAAAGATAATCCAAGCATGCCATCTACACAAATGCTGATGATTGTTGCAGCCATCAGCAGAGGCTGGGAGTTGTACCGGGGATGTGTGAAGCAAGCCACCAGTGCATGAAACACAAACGGTACACCAAGCAGCTGGCTAACGCGCACTAGAAAAACTCATGTTTAAATACGTGGACAAAGTCATTGGCAGTACGAGAATCCAAACAAAACGCAACTGAAGTCACATACCTCTTGGGGAAGGTTGCAAATGGGTCCTTTGCCTTGGGTGCAGCTGGCTCTTCTGCTGCCTCCTCGGGCTCGGGCTTCTTCTCCTTCTTCTCAGCCTTGGGCTTGGTCTCCTTGGGCTCCTTCTTCTTCTCAACCTTCTCCTTCTTGGGCTGCATCTCGGCAAGCTTCTTGGCTGCAGGGTACAAAGGGGAATATCCACAACATATTGTCATTTCATTCGCACAGCAAAAACGGAATGCGGTGAAGTTGTACTGGAAGCCATCATAGATTAATGTGTCTGCACTGATGAAATCAGGGTATGAATACAAGTATTGCTAATCACATGGCATCCGGAAAACAAGGACACGAACGAGCTCTGAAAAGCATCCCGTGCACAAACATGTATTAGCAGAGCACGATAACACACTGGCTTACGGTCAAACTTGGCCATGGTGGTGCAGAGGGTAACCTCTCCAAGGACGGACTTAGCCTGGGGCTGGTTGACAATGGTTGTGAACCATCTGTTGACATTGCCGTATGGAGCACGGAAAGATGGCTCCAACACCTACACATGCGAAGAACAGAACAGGGACGAACAGTGAACGCTCATCAACTCGGAGAGACACAAATCCACGCACAATGCCATTTCCAAAAATTACCACACGTGTGGTAATGACGAACATGAATAAGCCTGACGCTCGTTGAACTGATGCACGAAATGCCGTAGAAACCCGTAGACCCAGTAGGGTGTTGAGTGACAGATCCCTATTGCGTAACTGTAAAGGGCGATTCACAATACAACTTTCTGCGACGCGACACGCGATTTGCGACAGTTGTGACAAGAAACTGCCTGTCGCGGGCTGTCGCAGAAGTTGAAGAAAGTTCAACTTTTGCGACACGCGACATACACAAATGGAGTACAGTTTCGACCCTGGGTACACGTGCAGTGCACGTGCTTAGAACTACTTGTGCATGAGGATGTCGCAAACATGAAGAATATTGTGAACCGTGTGTCGCTGTCGCAGCTCGTCGCATGTGTCGCAAGAAGTTGTATTGTGAATCGGCCTTAATTTACACTACGAAACGTGCCTGCAAGCATTTAATACGAAAACATTTGTTCGGAAGTAGCTAGTCATTGACATTAGCTTAATCCTAAGTGATACAGCTGGAAAAGCGGTCGACTTCCCATGGGTATTGGTCTAAATTGGTCAAAAGTACATGACTGCATACAATGAACATACAACGTGGCATGTACACACCTACGGGATTTCGTACATCTGCAAAACGTGCATAACGACCATATCATCAGAATGAAAGGCAACGCATACCTGGCGATAGAGACCAAGGAGAGCAATAGCGACAGTGATGTCAGCAAGGGTGATGCGCTCTCCGACCAGGTAGGTGCGGGTCTGCAGGGCGTTGTTCAGAAGCTGCAGGATGGTCTTGACGTGTTCCTGTGCCTTCTCTGTGGCCTACGTGCATCACACATTACAATGACAGTGCATGCAAACACAAAATATTTAAAACGCAAAGAAACAAAAACTGTGCGCACCAGCGGACGAGCTAACAATGCTCCACAGCCAGAATTATGTTGCTGCCATCATTTAGAGAGTTTGTCATCGCATACAGTCAGGGTATGAATACAAATATCAATAATCATCTGGCAACAGCATGAACGAAGGCCCTAATCACTAAACTAAGTAACAGTATGGAGTGCACGTGTGCCACACTGCTGTACCGCAATCAAACAGAATCATAAGCACAGTGACAACTACTAGTACCATCAACTTGGTAGCCAGAAACATCAGCACTACATTCACAGACATCAGCAGTGAAACGACCGAGCAAAGAATACCACGTTAATACTGAGTACTGGAAGCTCTACTGCTACCGTCTCTGCTGCCCGACATACCTGCTTGTTGTATTGCATGAAGCCAAGAGTTGGGTAGACCCATGTACACGCAGCGGGGAGGATTTCATTCTCCGCAAGCTGGACGAACTGCTGAACGAGGGCAGCATCCATGGGGGTAGAACCCCTCAGCTGCTCGTTGGCAACTGCGCAAAAACGGGGCAATAACGGACACGTTTCATTAACACTCCTTGACAAGGAACTGCTACATGAATGCTCCATGGTGAACATAATATAAAAGCAGAGCAATTCAACCCAGATTCTCTGCATCTTCATTGACTGGGCTGTGCTATCTCAGATAATTCTCAATGGCATGGAGTACATGTGACTACAACAATACCCGATAGCTAAAACCAGTGAGGTCAAGAACAGTACGTGTTCTTATGCCGCCAACATACCGAAGTGAGCGATGGCATTGCTCTCGTAGATTGGTTGGCCATCAGCGGTTAGGAAAGCTGGAACCTGAAAGCAAGCAGAACAATGCACAATAACCACAAAAAAACATCTGGTAAACGGCAATACCCCTCGCACAGATCAGCACAGTGGGTGCCGAGAGCGCAATTCTTACACCGGAGTGAGTCTGCATTTTCATGCGAGTACAAGATGAGCATGAGACACACGTTCATTTGTTACCTAGACTCGAGGAGTCATACAATGTCTGAAGAAACAGTCTGTCCCAAGCACAAGCCACTTCACTCGCCGGCTACTCCGATTGTAGTTGTCTCCTACCAATCTTGTCCCAAAATGCAAAAAGTTTCTGCTTGAATATTGGGGACCCGGTGTCAACAAGACTTAAGTACGAGTGCCTTTTACACACTCAAGTTGATGATGGTACATACTTGTACGTGCAAGAATACAATCAGAGTATGCAACTCCACAGATGAGACCGGAAAGGTGAAATTCCTCGCTTGCGTCAAATTGACAAGGCAAGGTAAAACTGAATCGTACCCAATACAGTTCATCATAATTTTCATGCCTTGGCCCAAAAGAGACACACAGCCAAAAGCTCTCCCTTTCTCATATGGCCAAGAAACGGAGGACTCTAGTTTATATGCTCTCGATGTGACTGTCGATGTGAATAAGCGCATGCGCGAGACTGTGTACACGTTCAAGGCATCCTTGTGTGCGATGAGTGTGTGCCAGCTAGTTTGGTTGGTGGGTACACATATGCCTGATTGTATTGCGTCTGTTGCCAACAGGCTCGGCTGCTTGAAGGTGTAATGTTGTACCTGCCACCTTTGTTGGTTCCAGGGTTCATATACTTTCTATTTGAAGTATACATACCTGTTAACCATGGACTGCTTCTGGCTAGATTAATTAACTCTTTGTGTAATCAATGGTGCTAGTGAAGCTTATCTCAGATCCACTCTGATTTAGCCACCCACACTAGTAGCAAGTATTACCTTCACTGGGGGCAGGGGTACTTGCAGTTGGATCCCGGGACGGATACCCTGATGCCGTCAATCCTTTTTCTGCACATTGACCTCACCCACTTAGGGGCCGTCCACAAATATCGAGGGGGGGGGGGGTTGGTCACTGTTCGTCTCGTCCTTTTGAAAAAAATATCGATCTCTAATTTTGGGCGGGCACAGTGCAAACATGCAGTTGATGACCTACACAAAGTAAAAGTCAACCCCAAGAATGCAGCCATGGCAAGGTTGAGAGACTGTGGCAATGTAAACCTTGGTGTATGTTGAATTTGGAGTTCCTGTTGGTCGCGTTTCGCGAGATTAGGCCACACTTTTTTATTTCTATGTTTCTTGTCACCCGCGCGCATACGATTCAGGAGTGTGGAAAAAAAAGAGAAAAAAAACTGTGCTGCACTGACAGTGCATGTGGGGACCAGCACACTCATGCACATATACATATGTGGCCTGGCCTGCGCGACACATGATGCGGTCGGCATTTTTTGTGCGCAATCTACGCTGAGCATGCACAGATTGTGACAGAAACTCCTACCACACACTACCGTACTGGCAATATATGTTGCCGCAGGGAGGCCATGAAGCGTTACATTGGCACATGTTTGCCGCACGCAGGGCGTTACATGCAAAGTCGCACAGGAGCCGTTACACAGGTTTCTATATTGCCGCAGTCCTTTTTTTGCTATTGCCGCATCACTTTTTTGCTATTGCCGCATCACTTTTTTGCTATTGCCGCATCATTTTTTTGCTATTGCCGCATCATTTTTTGCAAACTGCAATGAAAAGATCGCCGCACCCCGCCGGACGCGCGTTACGAACTCAACGAAAATGTGTCCCACTAGCCTGGTCGCGCGTTACGCCGCACCCCCCTGCGTTACGCGTTACGCGGCAACATATATTGCCAGTACGGTAGTTGCTAACTATGGATGCTATTTTGCATGGTGTATTGGTGGATTTTAGTGTGAACAAAGCTAAAGGTCTAGTGAACTTTTTTTATTTCTCGGTAATTTTTATTTTTTTCCACCTCTCGCATACGTTTTCGCATACGTTACGCATAGATTTTCAGGTGACGAGAAACATAGAAATAAAAACGTGTGGCCTTACACTTCATTAAAAAATATCGATACTCTGCATAAACGTGTGTATGTTCGTTTTGAGGGGGAGGGAAGGGGTCCGGGGAGATACGAACAAATAGTGTCTTGAAAAAAATATCGATATTTACGGACGGCCCCTTACCGATATTTACGGACGGCCCCTTACCGAGGTGTGGTGAGCCCATTTAGTGAGATCATTTTCAAATCCACCCAGAGTTTTGGGGATTTCAGAGGGTTTCGGCCGTTGGGTGGTTCAATAGCCAGTTGAGTCATCTTTCCGAGATTCCTTTCGAGTCTCTCTCCCCTCTCCCGGGGAGACCCACGTGACCAGTTTTGGCAGTGAGCAACACATGTGTGTGTATGAGTGGAATGTGGTGCTTGTTGATGTATGGGTGGACTGCGGTGTGTGTTGGTGTATGCGTGTGTATATGTGTGTGCATGCGTCCTTGTGCACGTGCATGCGTGAGCACGTGTGCGGTTGGATGTGTGTGCGAACGCGCGCACGCATGTGTGTGCAATGCATGTGTGAGCACGAGGACGCGTGTGTGGCGTGCTGACATTTCTTTTGTCAGTATTGTTCGATTGCAAGGCCAAATAGTTGTATTGCTGTAGCCATATTCCGTTGATACTTCACTAGAGGTAAGGAATATGATTGTACATAACCAGATGGGGGTACTGTACTGTATACTGTACATCTACATGTACGAGCAAACATGAGATTTTTTGGAATTCACAACAAAAACTCGATGTTTATTCATCCATCACAACATCCAAAGCAATCCGATCCAGCGGCAAGTCAAAAAATTTCATGTGCGGAGCTTTGCCACCATAGCAGCCTCTTACCTTGCCAAGAGGAAATTTGGACAAGAAATCAGCTGAGGTGTTCGTCTCTCCGAGTTTGAAGTCGGGGGCGACATTGACTTGAGTGCCACTGAATGCAGCAGCAATCAAGACTTTCTGGGCGCGAAAGTTGTCGCCGTACGTGTACAGAGTCTAAACACATCGCAACATCCAATCAAGAGGTCAATCAACCCCATCCTCCATGGACAAAGCTTCATTCCCAGTCTTCCTTACCCCCGCCATTGTTTCAGCACGAAAAAGAAGGACTACGAGCATGCGCAAAGGACCTTTCTGGCAACAAGAAGAAGACGACGACGCTCATCGAGCTGCATCACACGCAGCACGTGTACATGGGTCTGAATGACATGCATGCTTGACATCATCCGGTGCTGCACCGTATACATCATGACTGACTGTGTCAAGAGTTTATGTAGATCTACTACTCTTGCTGTGTGTATCCCTTGTTGTATTCTTGCTGGTGTCAAGAGTCATAATGACTGTACTCATGGTGTGTATCAGCAAGAGTACACAGAGGGTGCACATGTGCACACGTGTAGTTATGTACTCTTGGTATCAGCAAGAGTACATAACTACACACTCTTGGTATCAGCAAGAGTACATAAACCTATGTACTCTTGGTATCAGGGAAAGGGAGTCGTAAAATACCACGACTCCCTGGTGGGAGAGTTCGTAGTAGACGTCACGTATTACAGCGTTGTTTGAAACAACAAAGGCAAAAAGTCAAAACAATTATTGTGGATGCCATGGGCTTTGTGTAACTATTATTAATTTTGGTTCTTGCCTTTATCGAGTCTTTGTCGGGTCAGTTGGGTACTGCTGGCTGGATACTAGTATGCTGTGCCACGAATGCAAAGGGGGAGGAGAGAGTCACCCTTTGTTTGTTCTACATAGGAGTGAAGATTGAATTGAACAACGTCGAAACGACCAACTAATGTGCGAGTGGATCACCGTGTTGCTTTAGTTTCTCTGGACTATAGTAGACGAAACAACATCACTGACCAGTTACGGCAGTACTGGCAGTAGTGTTTCAAAATCTCATGGGTCGGTCAGAAGGCAGTTTTCACCCTATTGGCCCACATCGTCAACACTGATTTTCTACCAATTAGTGTATTCAATCGTGTCCGGCTGGGTTGTATGTATGGATGTTCCCGAATGATCCAGGTGCCTTGAAGCACTTACATCTGTGCAGTGTAGGAGTGCTTTCCACTGCTGGTAATATGGATGCTAGTCCAAGCTATGATTTCGCCAATGGAATTGGTTGTTTGACATTGCACGACGACTCCCGTCTTCGTCGGCAAAAGAGTCGCAGCACGTTGAAGCGGAAGTGTGATGATAGCATTGACGCAACAACGTTGCATGCAGCACCTAAACGCATCTGTCCGTCCGCTGTTAGGCAGAGGCGCACCGACTTATTTGAAGTCTACTGCAACTCGAATAAGTCGTGCATCGATGCCTTCGGTATGGAGCGGCTTTGCTCTCACCTGAACGTGCACCCATCTGACACAGTGATGTTGGTGCTTGCATGGACCATGGGTGCCCAGGATATGTGTGTGTTTACGCGATCGGAGTGGCTAACTGGAATGTCAGCTCTAAAATGTGACAGTCTAGCATCACTGGAAGATGCACTACCATCTCTGGAGCGTCTGCTGAAGGAGAAATCGAAACTTCGCCAGATCTATCGATTTGCTTTTGACTTTACCCGTGATAAGTCACAGCGTGGCATCGACCTGGAATCAGCCCGTGAAATGCTATCGTGTGTGTTGGGCCATCGCTTTGTTGCTTGGCCACTGCTGGGCAGCTTTCTAGAGTTTCTGACTAAAAGTAGCTATCGTGGTATGACGCGAGACCAGTGGACCAGTCTGTTTGAGTTTGCTGACAGCATTGCTGTAGACCTTACAAACTACGACGAAGAGAGCGCTTGGCCAGTCATGCTAGATGAGTTTGTTGAGAGTCAACGGAGCACGCGCGGACTGCCTCCGTATTCCAGTGTGCGGGCAGCGGATCAGGATAGTGGCAATGAGGATGGTGAAGATGACGGACTGGATATGGATGTTTGACTGGATATGGAGGTTTGACTGGTGAGATACCAGTAGAGGAGGAGTTCCGTGACCATCAGATATCGCCAATACTGGTTTATGGTGTGGTACTTTTGTCTGTCTGTCTGTCAGTCTGGTCTTGCTCTTGGTGGGTGGTCTGCCTATCCACCGTTCCACTGTCTGTCTGTCTGTCTATCTGTCTGTCTGTCTTTACATAGCGGGGTTGTACTAGCCAAGTGTGCCCGTGCCGTGTACTCCAGCTCATGCTTGTATCCCAGTATTTCTGGTTTATTATTCATTGATTTATCCCGCTATATTTTCCAGTCATATGGAGGCTGACATGCCCTTTTAGTGCTTTTTATTCGACTTCTTTTTAAGTTTTAATCAAACATTGACAACTTGATCATTCCGATTGTAGTCGAGTCTTCGCTTATCGTACGTTTTGCTTGGAATTCTGGCCTTGGATTTGACAACCTTCTTGGACAGACAGATATCGATGCAAGGTCTTGTGTGCAATGATTGCTGAACATAATGTACAGCCATGGAGTTCTTCAAACGTATACCGTAGTGTCCATAATTGTCATGTAGAGTTTTTTTCTTTCGTTTGTCGTTGTTGGACTGGCACGTGTCAAGTAAGTTGTTTCTGTTGCTGTGTGTATTTGTCGTTATCACCATTGTGCCACTAGCGTCGCAATGTACATCTTCAGATCACAGTGCTATATTATTAATTATAACCTGCCTCTGATATCATGGGGTGGTGGTTCACATTCCCACCAGAATACTATAAGTCTTGCTGTGTTGCTGTGCCAGTATCAGGAGGTGATTCAAGAGCTGGTCCACTTCTTGACGTGTGCTGTGGAGACCAAGCAACAACACGTGCAGCTGCCTGACTACGGTGTCCTACCAGGCCATGCGGCCTAAACTGTTGCTGCAGCAGCAGCTAGGCTGTATTGTCTGTAGGACGCTGTGCACTGTCCTGCTGATGAGTGATGTACATGTATTACAGATCAGCTGAAGATCCTCCTCTGAATCTGCAGTGTTGTGATTTAACCAACCCTGTGCATGCTTGCTTGCCTATAAAGTTTTTAAGTTTCATTCCAGAATCGATGCATGAGCTCAACTTGGTCGATCTGAAACACCCCCTGTAATTCCTTATCTGCGCAGAGGACAACTATCTTGACGGATGTTGCTTCATCCTGGCTAGGACCAAACAAATTCCATGTAAACAAGCGCTCGCACGGCATCTCATTTGAGACGAAATCCAGCAACGCTACCAACTGGCAGTAATAAGCTACAGCCTTACAGGGACTACAGGTTATGCGATTACACCACCAACTGAGATGCTTTGTAGCAGGGAGTAGTACAATACCTTTGTGAAGTTTATTGTACTACTCCCTGCTTTGTATGGAGTAGCGGAGTGGTCGTCTGGTCGATGCACTAGCCACTAGCTGAAACAAAACCGCCGGCTCATGTTGTATACGTAGCTCCCATAACATAAGCGCATCCTCTGGCTCACAGCCAGGGAGTCGTAAAATACCGGAATTTTACGACTCTCTGCTCACAGCCATGCCAGTGTTTGCACAAGTTCTATTGGACTCCTGGCCAGTGCTAGCTAGAAGATGTGCTTACAGTCCGAGCTTAGAACACAGCGTCTTACAAAAGCACGCGGTGATGAGCTGAAAAGTTCGGTTCTTTTCTTTCAACGTTTGTGAGATACTCCTTGCATTCACAGTACCATGAACTCCACCACTGGAGTGAAACAAACCTACTGTACTCTAGTTCACAATCCAGCATATTATGTGCTACTATCTGATCTGAAGCATGCAGTAGCTAGCATCAAGCTAGCGTACATGTACACTGATAGAATATGAAATCACTGAGCGCAACGGTATGATTACAGTACCGACAAAACAAGAAATCATATTGCAGAAAGATCTGATGAAAGCTCAATATGCCCTGAATGTGCAAAAGGACAGCAGAATGGCATGTCTAGGCGGGGCCCAATGCTGCTTGTGGGGGTGGAATTTGCAGCTTGTCTTCATGCAATAGCACTCATGGATACTGCTGCCAGAAAGCAGGGACCTGTTGCCATGCTGAAACACATCCATATGCAAGGTATTGCCTTGGGCGAGCTCACATGATGGCACTCAATGGATCAGCTTAGTGCTGGAGGCCAGTCCAGTTCAACACCCTGCAGAAAACAAAGAGAATGGTAGCGTGTTAAGGCTATGATCACAAACATACAAGATAAAGCGAAAACAGTCAATGACACGGAGGAAAAGTAAACAAGGGTACACTTTAACTTTGAGTCAGTAGCTGCACCAATATGTTGTGTAATGAAAATTCGAATGAGGTACAGTGTACACTGGAGTTTGTGATTGCATACACTAAACAATGCAAGATACACCACAGGCACTGTCGGAGAATACATGCAAGCGCTCTATCCAGCATCAGCGCACAAACGAGCACCAAACATCGCGTACCATGACATCCAGCTCGATGATATCCACACTGGCCTGAAGCAGAGAGCCGAGGTTCGGGGTGGTGCGTCCCATGTCGCCGTGAACAAACTCCTTGATGTAGGTTCCGGCTTGGGTGGAGAGGAACAAGTGAAAGTGGCGGTCGTCGACAGGCTCAATTGACATTTTGTGGACAGTGCGTTGCCGGTCCATCAGTGTACGCCTGGAGAAAGAGGAGGATGAGGCAGTAGCGGGTATTAGCAACACAAAGTGTGGACATGCCACAGTTACATTGGTCACAACTGTAGCACAGAGCAGTAGCCAAATCTTTGCCCAAATGCTCGCCAGCCAAGCACTTGTATAACACGCAGTGTTCTGCTGCCTGGGCAGAGTCTTCACTAGATGCCTGAGCCTGAGGTCAAAGTTGACCTGCGAGGCTGCGACAGTCCAACGCAGCAAACAGGATAACGGTTGGGTTGGTGCTGTGTAATTACTAGTCAGCAAATTTGTAGTGTGCAGGTAGCGAGAGTGCTCGGCTCTTTGTGTGTAATCTGTTCGCTGCAATAACGCGCCCGCAGCCAATGCGGAGCAACGCTAGAACTGTAGCATGGGCTGAGGGACAAGTCACGCGCCCCAAGCCAAGCACACTTAATTAAACCCTGACAACCGTGAAACAGGCACACCTGCTCAGAATATGTCAAGTTAATATGAGGTATACTTGATAAGATAGCCACAACCAGTACAAGTCCTTGGAGTACATTATAGCTACATACGGGCAGGAATCCAGCCAACTGGTCAAGGCGAGTGCATGCGGCACAGTCAGACCTTGCTTATCCGCTCCTTTTTTCCCCGATCCCCTTACCAACCGTTGGAGAATCAGCCATCAAGAGCAGACTTACCGTGAGCACCATGGAGTGCAATGTGCCAGGGTTTCAGTTATCCAGTTCACTCGCACGTACGGGTATTTTCGTAACAAGAAACGTGTAAATTAAAGCGAGATCCCAGTGGATGATGCTTCCGCCCTCACAATGCACACGTGTACTACCTCCAGACCAGTCAGTGAATGAACGTAACTTATACGCAGCATACAGCATACAGCATACATCAGCAGTTCTTGCCAGATGGTCTCACCTGTGTAGCACGCGGAGTGGTGTTTTCTGGTTCAGTACCAGCTCCTGCAGCACGCAAACACCACACAAGAAAGGCGTGTCACACGCGTACAGCAGCAGTCCCACTGAAGCGGCTCAGCTGCTGGGAAACCTTTTAATTTTAACCACTAACTGCACTGCAGTATTGGACCCGTGCCAAGATACACTTTTACACCAATGACCTGAGGCCCATTACAGCATTCCCAGCGTGGCCTACGCATTGCGTTCTCGAAGGCAAGCGGTTGAAACGGGTAGGGAGAGAAGGAGGGAGGGGGGATGACTCACTCATACTGTACTCAGTCGTGAAACACCTGACATGAAGGAGACACATTAATTTTTTGTAATCGAGATCATTTCTTTTTTTAGGTAAATTAGTGCTCAAGAAAGGTATATGTCCCAGTAACCGGCGACGGGAGAAAGCTCCACAGCAACGTGCAGCTAGCTGCGTACAATCATCACGGACAAAAACGGGGCAGTTGAGCAAAGACTATCTGAATTGTTTGTAGATGCCAACACAGCCATTTACACATTCAAGTCATACGCCATATGCAATGAAAAGAAAGAGCGCAAAGTCAAACAAATCTAGAGCCCCAAAGAGAACAACGAAGGAGTTGTTTTTAAAAGAACGAAAAGCGCAAAGGATTAGAAAAGAAAAGAAGCAGGCCCAAGTCAGAATACCCACGGTACAGTGTCTGCTCCAGAGCCGGGTCAACCAGGTCGCTGACCCGGTTGAGGGGTACTTTGACCCGTTTGGAAAAAGAACACCGGGTCCTGTGACCCGGTTGGGAATACACCGTACATCAGGGAGTCCTAAACTTTCTACAACTCCCTGATGCACATGCACTAGCCGCACTTGAACGGACCCGGTTCTGACCTGGTTGCAATGGTTGTGCCAGGTACACATGTACCCGGTTGGTTTGAAATCCTAGAGCAGACACTGCGGTACTTCGAAGTACTTAGTAGATCTGCGGCAGCACATTTCTCTGCCACCAACTCTCCATCACAGAACATTGGCAATACACATACCTTTATGTCTGAGATGGGTCCGAGTTCAACACATGAAACTCCACCGGGAACAAGTATGAGCGCTCTGCAGCAGAAACCGAACACAATGAGGTGATGATGACGTCATCGACACAAACCGTGACGGTGCTACACTAGATGGCTAGTACGGGATCGGCCAGTGAAACTCGCCCCGGCGTGCACAACACGACATGGTGTTTAAGTACATAGCCCAGTGTTTGTACTGCTAGGGTCATGCAGTGGCCTGCACTGCCTTATTCACACTGCTAGGGTCATGCAGTGGCCTGCACTGCCTTATTCACACTGCTAGGGTCATGCAGCGGCCTGCACTGCCTTATTCACACTGCTAGGGTCATGCAGTGGCCTGCACTGCCTTATTCACACTGCTAGGGTCATGCAGTGGCCTGCACTGCCTTATTTACACTGCTAGGGTCATGCAGTGGCCTGCACTGCCTTATTCACGAGGGTGGATTTAATGGTCAGCTCTGCACATATGAAAAGAAACTGCCATGACAGGCAGCCATTTGGCCATTAGCCTCCGGAGAATCTCATAAATATACTATTGAGATGGCATGAAGAGAACGAAGATTATACCAAGATGAGCGTGACCATGAATATGTCGTTGTTCACACTCCTCACCGGTAAAGTTTAATCTTGTCGGCTTCACCTTCCTTCATATGCTCTATTCCCGACCTGGACACGACAAGTGGACACAGGCAGAGGAATGGACGGCGAGGATGAACTCCTCGCAGACAACAATATACTTGCATGCCAGTTAAATATGCACTGTGAGAACGACAAGAGGAGACACCCTTTCTACCAGTGGCGAGGTACTAAAAGAGGAACCCAAGGTGAAGACGAAGAACCCGTCACCACGCGATCATGCAACATTCGAAGTTTACACCTAGCCTGGATCCATGCGACGAGCGATGGCATTCTACTTGCATTCTGTGTCAGCATCTTCAGCAATATTGAAGAAAGGATTTCCGACAAACTTGGTAGCTTCAACGCATCTACTCAACGCACCAGTCTCTGCTCAGAATGGCATGGGTCAATATCCGTTGGCAATTCACGTTAGCTTGCACCACTCATACACCCCTACTACTCACTTATCAATCATCTGCAAATCCCGCACTTGCACGTCTTTGCTACTGTTGTTGATGGTCTTCACAACAGGCACACGTAGGCACACAAAGGGGAGAAGCAGGATTAGGACGCTTCTAAAAATCAATGCACCACGAGCAAGAAATGAGCATCGATCATGATTTACAAATGCCACTAGGGAAACCGAACAGTCACAAGCTGTAAGAGCAGGGTCATGAATGTACATGCCTTTTACACAGCACACTGAAGTACTACATGGCAAGCCACTATGATCTCTGAGATTCTCCTAAAAAAGTTAATTAACACACGGTAAGCCAGCCTATGGTAGTGCCTGTACCAACTGAAGTTCAGCAACACGTTCTTCCGAGATGACAGACCGTTTGGGATCCACCAGTTCCACGCAGAACGGACGCCCTGGGCAGACAATTGCACACAAGCATGAAATCAAAATTGGTCACACGTACATTGGTTACATAAGGTCCCTCCCACACTACACGAATTTTTATCAAGTTCTACCGGCCGGTTTCACTCAGGGGAGGGGCCAAACATAGCATTACTCATACCAATTTAGGCTAAACAATGCAGGAAAATCGTTTTTGGCCGTAGCGTCCGTAGTTACCCCGTTTCTCTTGGTGTTGAACACTAGTGGCGTAGAACTTGATAAAAATTCGTCTCCATACACTAGATAACCCAAGGAACAAAGTGCAATCGTTTGTAGCCACCTTTCAAACCAAAAAAATCGGACCTGAGAGGTGGGAGTCACCTTTTAAAACAAAGCAAACAGAATTACTACCGAATGGAGAGAGAGCGATTCACGCCAAAACCGAAGCCCAGACTTCGAATGACGAGATGCCGATCGTTTGATACTAAAACGTCTACTTCAGAATATAGGTTTTAACGTCCCTGTGTCTACGATGATTTAGTGCATGCCCGACGAAGGATATCAAACATGCCTCACCTTTGCCCAACATTCTGACATCGACATCCTCTCGACCAGAAGAGCAGAACTTGACATCTGCGTGTAGAAAATAAAAGAGGAATATCCAAGATTTTATCAAACCAAGCACTATTTGAGCACCGTGCAAACCTACAGACACGGCAGAAAAGAGATCAACTTGAATCCACATGGAAGGCACAGGTACAGGTGACGGACGAGCAGAACACCAAAACTAGGGGTGAAAGTTGGCACTGAGATCCCGAGTTCGAGCACTCTGATTTTCTCCGATCGAATATTCGAGTATTCGAGTATTCTTCATCTCCTAAAAATAGCACACCGAAGGCCTTAAAATCACATGATACAACCCTGATTGAACCGAGTGGCAGTCATTTTGCTCGGGTATATTGAATTATTGGTTGGTGGGTCATTTGGGCTCTCTCTACTCGTGAACAAATGTTCACCACATGATCTGCACATCAATAACTGCCGACTGCTGCACTGAAACTACAGATTTCTGTGGAAAATGCATGTACCATGTAAGAACGAGTACTCTGATTTATTCCGAGTACGATTCTTTTTGAAAAAACCGAGCGAGTACTCGAGTATTCGGTATAATTGTTTCACCCCTAACCAAAACAAAAGCAAACGCCCGCAGCACAAAGCACATGCTGCACAGCAGTTACTGAGCACATACGTGATAGACAATGTCAGAATGCATACCAGCGCAGTACCTAAGGTTTCCTAAACACTCTTTGCTGCAAACTAAAAATTAAAAAAGGTGAACAAATTTCGGGTCTGCCCCACCATCATTTTACTGTTTTCAACCTGATGATGAGCAAAGAGACCGTATCGAGTGCTTAGGAAACCTTATGTGTAAGTGTAAGTAGCTGCAATTGAGTTTGTGAGTACTTGAAAAAAAACACAGTACCTGTTGCTTTTGCCTCGGCCTGCAGCGGATCACAGATTATCTCCTGGGTGCAGAAAAACCGAAATAGCATACGGAAAATGCCTTTTCTTTACCCGGTTTTCACGGAGAGAAACACCGACATAAAGCACCATGCCATGCGCCAGGCTAAGGCTAGATTAGTCACGAACATGCCAGATGCCAGTGGCGTAGAGTACTGAAAGGAGCCATGATGAATACTCTGAACTCTGCACTCATGTTCATACAGACATACACAGGTGCCCAAGGTCTAAAACAACCGGGGCTGGTTTCTCATGGACACTACTACCGTCTACACCAGTGTAGAGAGGCAGAGCATTACCAGGGCCGGCGGAACCGGTCAGGCTGGTCCGGCCATGGCCGGACCACTTTCCCAGCTGGATGGTCCATGTGATTCGTGCAAAACCGGTGTAAAAAAATCCAGAGGTACATGGCTCGACTGTACTGCCGACGTATGATGTGCTTCGAAGTAGCTCAGGACTCCATGACCGGCACTGTATGGCTTTAATGATATGGATAAAAAAAAGTTGTGTTTGTGTTCTTTTACTATAATTTTCTGCATTTTCTGGAGCCTTAAGAGGTGCCCAAATTCGCTCTATTTCACGTAAATTTTAAATATTTCTCCCGGGGGAGGTCCCCCGGACCCCCCGCAAAGGTTGGCCGGACCACTCCAAAACTCCTTCCTCCGGCCCTGATTACCAACTGAGCAATGCGCCCACCCAGCCAGCCAAAGACACTGGAGCAGTGCACAACAAACGATGAACTAGTACACAGCAGGCGACTTCCACTGCTCAATCAGTCCTCAATACCCAGGGGCAGAGCAGCAAGCTGTTCTGAACTCTGTGAAACAAGTTATTGTAGTGTCGCGTATAAAAGCATGACCTGTATAGAGGCATGAGTTGAATGGACCCATTGCGCAATGACGTAATTTGTACCCTAAACACCCTTCACAGCCACCTGGGCATGGTCGTCTGGGGTGTTGAACAGTGCATTCCTGATCCCAGCGTACTCGCAAGCATTACTCACCGCAGATTTCTCCGCACTCTCAATTCATTCTCCCAAAAGGCCCAAACACCATCACCGAATCTACACAATTTTATCCGAAGTTTGCGGTCGGACTCCACCGGAAAACCCACTGTATCACGCCTCACCGTCCGAGGATCTGACATCAAATCACCTGACCACATTGCAAATGCCCTAAATTAGCAGTTCATTGCATTTGGTACTCCGGATAACCCTCAGTGGACGCTCCCGCCTTTGCAGGACGCCTCGACTGCGCCGCCGCTCACCTCTATCTTCACCACGCCCTATGCCGTGCATAAATGCATCAAGCGTCTAAAGCTCCGGAAAGCTGCGGGACCTGATGGAGTTACACACGATCTGCTGAAATTGATTGGCCCGTCGATATCGCTTCCTTTGAGTCTGCTATTCAATCTGTCTTTCTCCACCAGTATTTTTCCAACTGCCTGGAAAGCTGCTGTCGTCATCCCGCTGTACAAAAACAAAGGCGCAAGAACGGATCCGACGAACTATCGTCCCATATCCCTTCTCTCAACGATATCAAAGCTGTGCGAGCGAATAATGTATGACATGTTATATGTACATGTAGATCCATATCTCCATCAATCACAGTCCGGATTCCGTCGAGGTGATTCAACAGCCTGGCAGCTACTTCGAGTTGCTCAATCCCTGCATGACAATCGCCATCGCAGCGAGTACAGCCTAGTCTGCTTCTTCGATTTATCTAAAGCCTTTGATACTATGTGGCACCGTGGGCTGATGGCTAAGATCGCATCATTCTCGATTCAAGGACGCGTACTGCGGTGGCTGGAGAGTTACCTGTGTGGTCGCTCACAGCAAGTAAATATCTCGGGTCAATTGTCCCACCCTGAACGCGTGTGTTCTGTTGTCCCCCAGAGATCAATTCTGGGACCCCTGCTTTTTCTAATGTATGTGAATGATATCGGTGCAATTCCCAACACCTCGCTATATGCGGACGACACCACTCTTCTGGCTAGTCACCGGTCGCTCCCCGTCGCATGTCAAGACCTGCAGGTAGGAATAGACTGTGTGGTCAAGTGGATGCGAAGGTGGAAACTCTGGCCGAACTCCGCCAAGACCGAGATCATGTGTGTCGTCCCCAACGCGTCATCAGATGTTGCACATCTTCAAACTTTTATTTTCCATTTCCCCGATGATCCTACCCCGATACCTATAACCTCTTGTCACAAGCACCTTGGCGTTACACTTGATAGCAAATTGGACTGGTCCCACCATTTCCAGAATCTGGAAAAGCGGGCAAGCTCAGTCGTCGGTATTCTTTATGGCCATCTCCCCCACATTTCACCGGAATACTGCAAGACCTTTGATCATACATACGTTTTGCCTATTTTCTTGTATTGCTGTGTGGTGTGGTGTGGCACTGGTAATGGCCTCTTTGCAAAGCTGGAGATTGTGCATCGACGGATTCTCCGGGCAATACTTCGTTTGCCGCCCGAGACCAACATAGCCGTTTTCTATGAAAATTGCTGTACATTTCCTCTGAAACATTACATTGACCGATCCTCCTGCGTATACATTCACAAAATCAAACTTATAACTGCCCCTCAGCATGTGCAGCATTCCTTTAAAAACTGGTTCAATGAATCCTCAACAAGCCGGAACTCGCTTCGTTTCCCGATTGCAAGAAACAATTCCATGAGCCACTCGCCTGTATTCCTGGCATACCAATTATGGGATTCTCTTCCTCAGCAATTAAAGTCCAGCAACACCCTCAATGCGTTTTTAAGCTTGATAAATATACACGTACGTCGATCTTCATTTACTAATCATTGATTTTCATTCTCTTTGTGTATTACTTCAAGCTCCAAAGTAGATCACATATGCTAACTGTACAATTGATTTTGGTTTTGGATTGATTTACTTTTATTTCATTTTTATTTTTATTTTAACTTGCCATATTTTGCGTGTGCATTTTGCCTTCTTGTTCTGTTTATTCCATGGCTGGTAGCCCTCATTCATTATATTGGTTGACACCATGTCATCCATGAATTGAGAATAATAATAATAATAATAATAATAATAATAATAATAATAATAATAATAATAATAATAATAATAATAATAATAATAATAATAATAATAATAATAATAATAATAATAATAATTGAATTGTTTGCAGGCAACCTGCCTACACTCAAGAGAGCACTGCATTTCACACAAATCCATTGGTATCGTTACAACGTTTCGGTCTTTATGACCATCATCAGGAATGAAGTGGACATGGAAAGAACAGCAGTATAAAAGAAGGAGGCAAGCAAGCAAAGCGCGGTGCATAGTGACAGCGCGCGTAGAGAAGTGCAAAGCACGTCATGGCGGGTGTGCATTACTACATATACATGACAACACAAGCACAAACGGCGAGGAAAGTAGATACTGCGCTACAGCAGTGATAACAGCCCAGTTACAGTCTCACACCACCAGTGAGGTGTCTAGAGCCCCGCGCCACTCGCAGTAAGGTGGTGTTATAGCAGATCCCAGCCACTGTTGTTATTAATTTCCGGGGATCGCTCCCTGATATTGATTGCCTCCCGGATCCTCCTCCTGGGGCGGTCACGCTCAGAACCGAGAACCCGGATACCTGAGAAAGCCGTTGCTCCCAATGGCAATGGGTCAGATGCATGCTTGGCCGCGAAATGCTCACCCAGCGCGGTGCCGCTCACTGTGTTGCGTGCGTCGTCGTTGTGTTCTTTTGTCCTGGTAGCGAGGCTGCGGTACGTCTCTCCGACATATTTATCACCACATTTGCACTCGAGGTGGTATACCACGTTTCGCTCTGTGCATGCTTCTGAACCGGACATGCAGGCGACACAAGCAGCCTTGGGCCGCCCCCGTTTACGGGGCTTGGACGGGTCTACATACCTGCGGCATGGTGGTTTGCGGAGGGCAGACGTGCAAATCATAGAACTTAGACGGTGGTTCCTGTAAATCAGCTGGGCATTTATCTTGTACTTCCGGAGTAATTTATGAATTTTGTTGTGGATATACTCGGTGTGAAACGGTAGGTTGAGGGTGACACGGTATTCATTCTGCACTCTGACACGTCGGGGGCGCATAGCTCGTTCACGTGCCGAAACTATAACTGACTCTGGGAAGTTGTTGAATTTTAGGATGTTGGTTACTTTTTCTTCACTTCTTTTTAGGGTGTCGGCGTCGGAGGATAGGCGGACGGCACGCAGGAACTCAGAGGAAGCAATTGCTTTCTTTTGCTGGTTGGGAACTGACGAGTTGTAGTCTGATACCAGTCCGCTGTGACATGGCTTGCGGTATAGTTCATAGGATATAGATCCATCTGGTGAGACATGGACGGTCGTGTCCATGAAATTGATTGAGCCAGTCAACTCCGTGGATTGGTGAGTGAATTTAATATTAGGATCGGCATTATTGAAGTGATCTAGGAAACTCTGCAGAAGTTCCGGGCCGAGGATCCACACAATGAAAACATCATCGATGTAGCGCTTGTACAGAACTGGGCTGGCAGGTGCACTACGCAAGAGCGAACTCTCTAGGTCATGCATGTACAGGATGGCAAAGGGGGGCGCTAGGTTATTGCCCATAGCCACACCATCCTTCTGGTGGTACACCTGCGCTCCAAACCGGAAGTAGTTGGAGCTCAGCACATGTGCGAGGAGCTCCTTGACCTGCCCAATTCGGAAACCGAACAGATCGATGCTGCCCTCGTGTTGTCGGAGGACTCTCATGACTGCTGCAATGCCATCGTTAATCGGGATGCTAGGGTAAAGGGCCACCACATCCATAGTCACAATGATGGTGCCGGGCGGGGCCTTGAGGTTGGGAAACGCGCTCCTCATACACTGGAGTGCTTCAACAGTGTTCTCCAGGTGTGCTGGCACGAACTGGAGACATTGATTGAGGATGCGTTCGAGGACTATGGAGATGTTTGTAACTGGGCTGCCGCAGGCCGCAACGACTGGTCTGAGAGGAATATACTACAACTCGTCAGTTCCCAACCAGCAAAAGAAAGCAATTGCTTCCTCTGAGTTCCTGCGTGCCGTCCGCCTATCCTCCGACGCCGACACCCTAAAAAGAAGTGAAGAAAAAGTAACCAACATCCTAAAATTCAACAACTTCCCAGAGTCAGTTATAGTTTCGGCACGTGAACGAGCTATGCGCCCCCGACGTGTCAGAGTGCAGAATGAATACCGTGTCACCCTCAACCTACCGTTTCACACCGAGTATATCCACAACAAAATTCATAAATTACTCCGGAAGTACAAGATAAATGCCCAGCTGATTTACAGGAACCACCGTCTAAGTTCTATGATTTGCACGTCTGCCCTCCGCAAACCACCATGCCGCAGGTATGTAGACCCGTCCAAGCCCCGTAAACGGGGGCGGCCCAAGGCTGCTTGTGTCGCCTGCATGTCCGGTTCAGAAGCATGCACAGAGCGAAACGTGGTATACCACCTCGAGTGCAAATGTGGTGATAAATATGTCGGAGAGACGTACCGCAGCCTCGCTACCAGGACAAAAGAACACAACGACGACGCACGCAACACAGTGAGCGGCACCGCGCTGGGTGAGCATTTCGCGGCCAAGCATGCATCTGACCCATTGCCATTGGGAGCAACGGCTTTCTCAGGTATCCGGGTTCTCGGTTCTGAGCGTGACCGCCCCAGGAGGAGGATCCGGGAGGCAATCAATATCAGGGAGCGATCCCCGGAAATTAATAACAACAGTGGCTGGGATCTGCTATAACACCACCTTACTGCGAGTGGCGCGGGGCTCTAGACACCTCACTGGTGGTGTGAGACTGTAACTGGGCTGTTATCACTGCTGTAGCGCAGTATCTACTTTCCTCGCCGTTTGTGCTTGTGTTGTCATGTATATGTAGTAATGCACACCCGCCATGACGTGCTTTGCACTTCTCTACGCGCGCTGTCACTATGCACCGCGCTTTGCTTGCTTGCCTCCTTCTTTTATACTGCTGTTCTTTCCATGTCCACTTCATTCCTGATGATGGTCATAAAGACCGAAACGTTGTAACGATACCAATGGATTTGTGTGAAATGCAGTGCTCTCTTGAGTGTAGGCAGGTTGCCTGCAAACAATTCAAGTATAATGAAGCTGCGTGAAGCGTCCTTCAAAATTTTGAAATAATAATAATAATAACAATAATAATGCATTCCATATTTGGCAATGCGCAATGGGTCTATAGAAGCCGATTTTTCGAAGCGAGCCGTGACACAGAAGCATGATTTGAATAGAAGCCGCTTTCTGCAAAGACATGTTGATGTACTTGCACAGTAGTGTGGCAGAATGCACTGCACAGTGTAGACTGATGATGCTGACGTAGAAGCATGTTTTGAATAGAAGCATAACTTGAATAGAAGCATGGTTTGAAACCCGGCTTATACGGCCGTATTAAAGCACCTTCTTCTATACGAGACATAACGGTATGTTGATTTTGCCTGATGATCGCGTACTGGCAAGCGTGTAACTTGAGTCACAATAAAACCACATTTTACCATATTTGTAAGAAAGCTCTGCCCCTTGTGGTATTGAGCACGGTATGACGGAGAACTAACTCTAGTACGTACCTGCACGGAGGTCTCCGTTTTCCGTTGGCCGTCGATCAGCCACGGGGTTTGACTCAGCTCACGGGAATATTTACAGTAGCGACCTGCACACACGTGCACACATCACACAACCAGTAGCACAAGTAGACAAAGGAACGTCAAGACACAGGTCGGCCCTATGCTATAGCCTATAGGCGCTTCCAGACTCGCTGCCATGCACCAGTGATCCACTCAACCAGTCAATGACAATAGGGAGGTTTCGCTCTACGGAATTACGTATGAAAATAACGTAGGAACTGCACGTAATTTTCATACGAAAAAATCGGAGCTGTTGGGTTTCGCTCTACGTGATTTCTCCACGACTGCTAAACATGCCTTGTTGCTTCGGAGACGCGTTGGCTGCATGTGCCCACCGCATGCACCACGAACCAAAACCGCGTTTTCCATTTTATTTTGCACGTGGTGTACGCGGTGTTTGTACCTTATTCGCGCGGCTTGAACGTTGCCATGGATAAATCCGGAAAATGCGAAAAATATTTCAAAACGTCCTGCGGAGGACCCAACGTACGAAAGAGCTTTCCTACGGAAATCCGCAGAGAGATTTACGTATGAAAGTTGCCCTCGATCCCCGGCACGTACGACATACGGATTTTCATACGTAATTACGTAGAGCGAAACCTCCCTAATCCTGCAGCATGTGATTTACTGTTGACACATAGCCCTGCTGAGAAACATCCGGAGACCAACATAAAACAAGACACAGGGGATGTAGGGACGATGCACAACTAAATCGACTAAATGCCCAGGGGTCTCCGGGGAAACCTGGAAGCTACCTGAAGTACACGCCTGAAATAGCAGTACACAAACACGAACCACTGCAATTATAGCTACTGGTTTTACTACAGTCGTGGTCGGTGAAATCTGATCCAGAGTGCATACTTGGCACCCTAAATTTGCACGGCCCTTGACGCCCTGGAAGCGGCATGAGCGGGGCTGGACGTACACATGTACAAATACAAATTACAATGATGTAATCAGAACTGGTACAGAGCGCCAGTTTTCCACTTTCGGTCGGATTTCACTGAGCGCAACTGTTAGCTAGTATGTAGCACTTGCCAGCAATGTAGATAGAGCCATGCTGACAAGAGACAGGGGACAATGTTGCATGTGCTGTCGGCTGTGCAAGAGGACACGTGTACCAGCTGCAGAGGAGAGGACACATGTGCAGACATAAATGATGTACACATCCACACAAAATCGCAAACGAACACACATACACACACACACACACACACACACACACACACACACACACACACGAGCATGCACGCGTACACATCCACACACACACACATACGCACACACACACACGCACACACACACACACACACACACACACACACACAGATACACACACACATACACATGCACACACACGAGCATGCATGATCAGTATTATTTAAGTTATTTTTCTGACTGACGCGTAATGCTCAACCATAAAATTCTGAGTTGCAGCTGTAGCTCCGTTAGCCATTGTGTAAGTTTATGTAACAGTAATACGCACAAGTACTGAAGTATTTTAAGTCAATGGCCATTACCAAGCAAACTCACCTTTTCACGTCCTCGTCAGATGCCGCCTGAAGTGCTTTGGTGACCGATGTCACATTCACTGCTGCAGCTGTTGTCTGCAAGCAAACAAACGATGAACATATGCTTGTACACAGATTACGTAGCAGACTCAGCGGCATGAAACTCAGAGTTAGACACTAACCTGAACGTCCTCCGTTGAGTCTGCTATGTGCTAAGCTCTGTCTATGACATTGAGCACTCTCTGCAGCTCGGGGATCAAGGGATGTGTTGTACACATAGCATGTGCACACAGGAGCGTAAAAGCTGTCCAGGCACACTGTGGCTGCTGCTGCACTTTAAGTAGTAGTCTACACCCAAGAAAGCTATAGTGCGTTTCAAAAGTATAGACCTCTAGACTTTTTCAAATAATTCAAATTTGATTTGAGCTTTTAGAGAAATTTCTTCGGAATATTGCTCAGGCAGCTCACGCAATTTTTCTCATGTAAATTTCTAAGCGATTGGATAACAGACGCCCAATTTCCAAAATGTTATGCACAAAGTGATCACAGCTTTTATGTGGAATAGATGCTGGCCTAACGTTTTTTTTAAACCAGAGGTCTGGACTTTTGAAACGCACTATAAGAGCAGAAGGCTACGATACCCACTAAGTAGATGACTGCACTTTCCAGTTACACAATTACTACTAGTATGTACACATGACCGGACCCTGCTCTTTTAAAATACACTATGCACCCATTGCAGGCTTGCCCTTTTCCAGTTGCACTGTACGGAGTACACGTACGGATAACACTTGCTACACACAACCTACCTTGGCTCTGCTGCGGGCTAGGCCAGGAAAGTACTTTGGGCACTTGTCAGCTCTGTTGTATGGAATACACAAGCACAGAGAGCACAGAGTCCAGTAGCACTGTGTAAATGACAAAGCAACGATAACAGTGAGCTCAGCACCATAATGATATGGTGATTATAATACAAAACTCTCAAAACAACAACACAACAACACAATGGCACATTTTGCAAGACAAGAGAGTGAGGAGACCCTCTCCCAGCCTCTTGCCAAGGACCCGCAGCACTAACAGTATCTGCCCAAAAGTACAGAGCTGACAGAGTCTGAGACCCTGACTCTAGGCATTACAGTTAAGACAGTTTAAAATTGTACCATACTACTAGTACTTACAGTACGCTGACCAGCTGCTCACTCTCAGGATGCTCCACAGCGATGACAATCTGAAACGGACTCTGCAAGAACATATACATGACATAAAGAACAAAAGAATACAAGAGTCATTCCACGCGTAAGCTGCACACGTGTGTACAGACACACTCACTTGTCTACCCGCATTGTTGCTATGTGCTCACTTGATCGTTGAGTCGGAGCATGCACGGCACGGTACACTCCATGTGCACGTTGTCTGCGCCAACCGAGACAACAGTGGAGGTGCACTCTGAAACAGCTGAATGCTGCAGCATATAGCCTGCTCTGTTTTCAGTGCAGCTATGCGATGTCCATGCTATGGTCTAGACACACACCTGGAGCTGGGAATGTTGACCTGGATGCGAGTCTCTACTAAGAGAATTAGTTTGACAGCTTGATATACTGATTACTGTGCACGACAGCATGTACTACCTACCGCCACCATGAGCTGTTCTGCTGCATTTCCCCTACACATTATTGTCCAAATCTCTCCATTCAAAATACTTCACTCATTCATTGTCCCGAAAATGCGTTTTCACATCTTGGGCTTCTGAGGTGCAATTCAGAAACTCTAGGTGCAAGACAACACGAGATGGAAGATCGAGAGGTGAAACTCACGTTCAGGGAAAATCCAACACCAAGGTGTTTCTGCAGCTGAGGACTAGCCACCCACTTCAGAACTTCTTTCACCTGTGGAACGCCGTCCTCCGTTCTGCACAGACACAAACACGAAGTGCCGCTTGCAATCAGCGTAATGTAGCGGAGTGACAGGACAATCAAGAACACCAGTGCAACGTACATGCCAGTATATCTAGCAATAGAGGATGATAGGCTACAAGATGATCCTTGAACACAGGTCAGAGTGCTCAATGGGATTGATGACAGGTCATTATGCTAGAGCTTTACCACATCCAAGGTCCAATGGAATAAAATTCGTCTCCACTCTAGATGTATTCCACTGGGCCTTGTGTGGGGAAAATAGCGGACTACATGCAAAATGACCTCTAACACTAACATCCTGCAGTGGAGTCCACACTCACACACCCATCACTATGCAGCGCATGCACTCGTATATGTGGTACCAGTACACACAGCTCAGACAGATTACTTACTTAAATTCATCGGCAATAGCTGCAACAAGTGCCCGCTGCACAAGAAAACGGGAGCAGAATGAAACCACACGTTCACGCACGCATACACACACACACACACACACACACACACACACACACACACACACACAGCATCATAAGCACACATAGAAGATCAACCGCACAGCCGATCACCCATGGTACAATGTAGAACAATACATCTAGTCGCAGCAATAGCAATCTGATACACTGGGGACCACATAACCACATTCACTGCACCGCCAATTTCACCATTTCTTTGCCAGCCATTGTCAACAATTTTACAGCCACAGCGAACGACTTTCAGTTTCGCCATGACCTGGCATCTGAGCAGTAGTGGCAGCAACTTCACTGCCACAACGAACGGCTCTCGCAATGATCTGGCATCTCCGCTGACAAGGATGATCCATTTTCAATTTCCTATGGCTTAATCATTAGTACCAAAACAGCTATACCAGGAAACCGTGTACCGAGAAATGCCATGTCTTCAATAGGTTCTTGCCTAGCCTGAAGCACTCCGTGTACAGATCGGCATTTTTTCTCCTGCTACCTACCTCTCGCACAAGAGATGCCAGTGGGAAGAACACAGAGAATGTAAACGAACTGAACTGATAACCATCCTTGACGACTTGTGAGTGAACCTGTGAACATACGTGAAGACACATACACACACACGTGCGCGCGCACACACACATGCGGCAACATATTGGGCTAGGTGCACATGGGCCTCGTGCATCAAAGTTACCGTATAAACACACACAAAATCATATAGAAAGCATGCTCATTAGTGGCCAGTATTTCTACGGATAAGAATGCTAAACCATGGTCTAATGGCCGCACGTGGCTGATATACCAAATCCAAAATATTGTATTTCTGAGAATAGGAATATTATCCCTTACCACAGTTTGACAGATACAATAGCATAACACATCTGGTGCAGTGAGCACCCCTCTGGACTTGGGGAATTTGAGCCCAGAACATAGCAGTGGTCTAGCCAAAGGGGGCACAGCATCCCCCACCCAGGCTACTTCAGTAGACTATCCACGTAGTACCGCGCACACCTCTACGTATGCCGCGTTAAGACATGCCACACGGACGTCACCAAGATCACACTCCAAGACATGCCACACGGATGTCACCAAGATCACACTGCAAGACATGCCACACGGACGTCACCAAGATCACACTCCGAGACATGCCACACGGACGTCACCAAGATCACACTCCAAGACATGCCACACGGACGTCACCAAGATCACACTCCAAGACATGCCACACGGACGTCACCAAGATCACACTGCAAGACATGCCACACGGATGTCACCAAGATCACACTCCAAAACACGCTACTCACCTGACCAACCATATTCTCTAGCCATGAATCCTGCAGTACGCCGAGGCACGATGAGCATATCGACGACGAAGCACTAGATATATGTGTTGATTCTGCAGGCGCTCCATTGCTTGCTTCTTGTACTTCCATGCTGCACTCTGTTTGGCCATCATTGGTGGCTGGTGCAGACCGCTGGGGCGCATCGACTGGATCACACGCTGCCTCGCGGTCTCCAGCAACATTCCGTCTGTATTTGGCAGCAGGTTCAGTGTCGCCGACACCACTAGGATCGCTGCCTTCCAGCGATGTGGGTACAGCACATGGAGCATCATCCGCACTGGGTTTAGCGCTGGCCGTGTTATCAGCAGCAGATGAGCCGTCTACACCAGCTGCAGCAGAACCATTACCGTTTGTTGACACATTGTCCAGAGCCGGGCTTCCGCCAGCCGCCGTTTGTTCCGGTGCCTCTGCTGTCTCACCACTGGGTTTCGTCAGTGCTTCCAGCGTCTATAAGGAACAAACATACAGATGCATAAATTAAATTCAAAATAAATTGTTTCCTGACAGCCCCCAGCAGTACACTAAGTGTGAATATATGTGCGGCAGCACATGCTGAGCAAAAAGACTCCATATCAGTACAATAGACGGGCATACTGCTCGGCACAGCAAACTGCATAGCCTGCGGCAAGTGACAGAAGGAAACCCTGCAGAGTACTCTGGGAAGTGACTAACCAGCGTGGGATTCATGTAGCTTGACGGAAGGTAGACCTTCAAGAAACGGAGCATGCACCGTTCACAACAGCCAACGGATTGCAGGTAGGCTACTAGCTCTCGCTTCTTCTCGCGTGTTAGTGACATGTTTCAAAATCCAACGTCTCGATGTTTATTATAGCTAGTCAATAAGTACTATCTGGAAAAACAGAAGAACGGTGGAGAGAGAGAGAGAGAGAGAGAGAGAGAGAGAGAGAGAGAGAGAGAGAGAGAGAGAGAGAGAGAGAGAGAGAGAGAGAGAGAGAGAGAGAGAGAGAGAGAGAGAAGAGAGAGAGAGAGAGAGAGAGAGAGAGAGAGAGAGAGAGAGAGAGAGAGAGAGAGAGAGAGAGAGAGAGCGAGAGAGAGAGAGAGAGAGAGAGAGAGAGAGAGAGAGAGAGAGAGAGAGAGAGAGAGAGAGAGGAGAGAGAGAGAGAGAGAGAGAGAAGAGAGAGAGAGAGAGAGAGAGAGAGAGAGAGAGAGAGAGAGAGAGAGAGAGAGAGAGAGGAGAGAGAGAGAGAGAGAGAGAGAGAGAGAGAGAGAGAGAGAGAGAGAGAGAGAGAGAGAGAGAGAGAGGAGAGAGAGAGAGAGAGAGAGAGAGACAGACAGAGAGAGACAGAGAGAGAGAGAGAGGGAGGAAGGAGATAAGCCCCAGTGACGCAAGAGCAGGGAAGGCCAGTGCAACCTTGGGCACTCCGCTTTCACGACATCACTTCAGACTCCAAGACATGACTTCACTTATGAAATGATTGAAATAAACTTTATGGGACTGACATGATCATACTATGCTTTGTGTTGAGTGGAAAACCAGTCAAGTAAAGTAAAGTTCACATGACGTTGTGTTACCACCGGCTATACGATTGAGTTGAGAAACACTACCAGCTTAGGAAGTTTCGCTTGTGCCAGGCCACCGCCATGTCTGATTACACCAAGGCGGGAAATGTAACACTTAGCGGCGAGGGTGTGATGGTAAGTCTCACAACCAGTGCCCGGCAGGGGTGCGAACCTCGTTAGCTGCATCCATGTTACCCACACTCCATGTAGTGAGCACCTAATTGCTGGTGCGGTTCATTGTATAATACAGTGGCACATGTATGCATCACCGCATCTGTTAGTACAGTAAACACTCCCTGCTGCCAGCGCGGGTCTCGAACTCGGGATCTTGTGTTCCGCAGGCAAGCCCATAACCGCTCGGCCAAAGCGCTGGTCATGGCCCGACAAACCGGACCGGTTCTGCCGCCCCTATGATGGCATCATATAACCCCTCGGTTAGAAAGTGCAATGCACACTCTTTCGAGGTTCTCGTGGTAATGAGCTCCTGTGTCCATCCAGAGGCCGACCCACAATTCCGTTATTTATCTATTTTAGAATTTTTTTGAAGTGGGAGACACATCAGACCACTCGCCCATCTTTTGTCTTTCAACATATCTAGTACCTCATCAAACTCGACAGGTTCAAAATTAAACTTCTGGACACTGCTATGGGAAACCAAAATAATGCTACCCTCCATGCAGGGCCTCTTTTTGCTTCAATAGTGGATGACAAGCTGCTGTACTGTGCGTCGTCAGTTGTGAAACAGAGCAGGCGAAACAATGCCAATGCTGAACACTGGTCAGACCCGCATTTACACATGCAAAGTAACGTTTGATTTCCATGTTTATGATGGTTTCTTTTGCACATTTATATTATATTTTAGAAAAAGGAGGTGTACATGTACAATTTCTACAGCGTCTACACTAACCTCTTAGGAAATTTCTCTCCAGCATTTCCAGCTGCTCCAGCAATCTACAAAAAAGTACAAAAAGGCTCAAGCCTCATGCAAGCCAAGATGAAGCTACTTTCGGCGAGATCATGTAAAGGACAAACTCAACACTGTACGATGTTTTGAACACCATGCATTTTCGTTCATCTCTTTCCAGTTCAAAAATACCTGGAGCATGGCACGTGACCATTACGCACGATCTTTTTGTTCAAAATGTATAGAATTAATGTAGATACGTCACGTCATGACATGCACTCGATCAAGCTCTGTCATTTGTCAACAAGCAACAGGCTGTAGTAGTCTCAAGACATATCAAGACAAGTCATAATTCCCCTTTGTGGACTATTCATGTATCGAAGCTATGCCCTGCCTGATACCAGCATAGTGTTTAGTGTAGCAAGAGCAGATCTACTCTGGGATGGCAAGGCCCGCCCCGGTCGCGGGATCTACATGGTCTGACCGTCATTGTACCCGTAGGCTGGGAATCATCAACTTCCATGGTGACTCACTGGTGATATAAACGTTTGCAGTTGTTTGCAGACAAGGTGAGAATGAAGACAACCAGCTGAACGTATGAACGCAACGCAGCTAATAAGTATCAGCGGGCATAAAACATGCTTCAGTACTTCAAATAGAATAGAACTATGTCAGGCGGTGAGTAGCATCATTGTTGAATAGACGGCTGTGAATGAAGTGGTGAATATAGGCATATAGCCAACTGATCCCAGCGTCTCAAGAACAATGTCAAGACTTTGCAACTAAGAAACCTGCACCATAAACCATCGGAAACTAGGACCCTGGTGTACATGTACGTGATAAATTACTGGACAAGACGGGCTCTTCGTGCTATCGTTCTGAGTAGCTTGTGAAGAATGCAACGAGTTGCACTGCTTCCGAAAAGCGGTACACGCAGAGGTCGGTGAAAGAAAATAACCAGGGCTATATCAGAATTCATCCAGCAAATGCCTCATGGCCGGGTTGACATCGAGCTTGCAGGATGCACAGGGGAATTTCTTCGTCAGGAAAGGAGTGTACCTGGACAGGGCAAAACACGTGGAGAGAACACTACACTGAATCAGCAATGTAAGGGCTTTCTTGATAGACAGCATGGAATAATTGATCTGTTCACAAAGAGAAACAAACCTACTACCACCGTTTGTTCAACGCCTGTCCGTGCACAAGCAACACATCAATGCATCCGACAATGAAGCACATTGCAAGTTGGCTTTGAAAAAAAAATCCCTATAGAAACAGTCGTAAATGTTCTGGGGAATCGTGTGTTGCTCCCTACATGGGAGCTCGCGCTGTTCCTGCCGAATTCAATTCTCACTTGACTGACTCACGACTGCCATCCAGAGCACACGAGAAGCCCATCGAACCGTCCAGTCCACTCGACGTAAATGTTCTGGGACAGTTTTTCCCCGTACGTGTAGCATTAGAGCACTGACAATTCTACAATGTCACTGCATACTCTCAGTAGCCATGCTGGCCTACCCAGCACTTGTTGTAACTGCAATGTGGATCGTGATCAGAGAGAGAGACGCCATTGCTTACCAGAAGTTTACAGCCAAATTGCGCTTGGCCGTCGGGCTGGGACGTGATTGTACTTCGTGCCACCAGAACGCAGGCATGAACAGGACATCTCCAGGCGTCAGGCGGCACTTCAGTGAGCGCGCCTTCTGAAACAAGGGGAAGCGTTGCAGATCGGGCTTCTTGATGTCCACAGGAGACATCACAAGAGCAGTACTCTCCAGCAAGTGACTGCGTTGAAACACTCCTAAAGAAACAGTAGAGACATTGGCACAAAAAGAAGTTAAAGAATACCATACTAAATTTGAATTTTGTAGCTTTTCTGCCTGTCAGTATACCTCAATAGTGCGGTACTACAAGTAGCATCTCATCCATACACAACCGACGGACTCGAGAGATCTTTGCAAGTGCAGAAAGACCACATCGAACAGTGTCCTGCCAAGTAATTTAGGTACTTGAAGTAGTGGAACTGCATTACAACATGGAGCTGCACTAATGCCAATGGACGGCAGCAATGGAGCCACATGCAGTGTGTGACACAGAATGCTTGCACAGAATTCCTGTTTATACATAAGATGAAGAATAGAACACTGTGCACGTCAAGAATTCGTGCCCACTCATGTCCATATACGCGTACACACACCCCACCCCCACACACACCCACACACCCACCCTACTTTCCATCCAGCACCCGTTTACCCACCATGCTCAGCAGAGTAGCCAAGTTTGGCTTCCGGAATATAGCCCTCATACATCCTCTCATTGTGGTGCGGGGAGAACAATGTCACTTCCTTGATGCCGTCAATCTGGGAGAACGACAATACGAGTAATATATATTATATCATGTATTCATGTTGGTTCACAAACAAAACTGAATAATTACACAGTATATGCACAACAAGAAACACTAGCACTAGTAGATCTACTTTCCGTCAGCAGTGAACTAGAGAGTGGGTATTACTAGAACGTCTTTTGAAATAAGCAGCAGGTGACAGTGCAGCACAATGCACAGCGCTGCGCACAGACATTGAAACGCACATGCCTTACAAACCACATCAGACTCAGTCGTACCCGTTAGTCCCATTGTAGTTTCAACGCACACACACACTAATGCATGTATAATTATTTGCTCGGCATTGCTGTGTCCAACTCGCCAGCTCCGCACTGCCTGCCACGTACAGAGCACAGCCAGCGGCGTTTCTTTGACTTACAACACAACACTAGCTTGTCCTGATAAGTGGAGCTCTGCTAGTAGCTGCCACTTCCAAAAGAGGCTGGATCGACAACGCAAAAGCGACATAGCTCGGGCAAAACAATACGTCCCGCTGCCCACCAGCAGTGGATTGGTCCACTGGCAAGGTGGGAGATACATAGCAGAGCCGTATTGATGGGTTGTGCACAACAACAGTGCATGCATGTACCCGGATGCTGGTAAGGAGCATCGCAGAGGATAGACTGCAGCTAAGACTGCTTGGCTAGAGACAGACAGTAGAATGAAATGTTACTATTTGCTTGAAAGTGTAACCATGTGCCATAAAAACACCCATTTGCGCATGCACAGTGTACAACACAGTAGGTTTCTAGGTACAGGTCGACCCGTGTTAGTACGATATCGGTTAACTTCATCAGTGGACCAGGTGGACAACGATCAAAACATCCCCTGGCGCCTGAAACGCGCACATTCAAGTTCGGATAGTAGATAAAACCCGTTTACAGTCAACTTTGCGTATAACTACACTCGGCGGGGCATCAGAACAGTGTCCTTATTCGCAAAGTCTCATTATATGTGTTACAGTGTACAGTTAGAATGGACTTTGCTCTGGGCATGGAAATTCTGTCGTTATTCGCGAATTGTCGTTATATCCGCAGTCGTTATTAGCCATGTTGACTGTTTAAGGCAAGAAATTTGAAACCCCAGGTTGTCTACTAACGAGGGTAGACCTGTAGCACGTGTTACCATGGTTACAGCTAAGAGAATAGTACCGGGACTCACCTGAGCCAGAATGTTATCAAACGGATCAAAGTGTAGCTTGCCAAGGGTGTTACCGTCGCTCAGCCACAGGTTCAGGTGCTCGCGACGCATGCTTGTCGGCAGAAACGGCATGGGCAGAATGTCGTCTTCCAGCTCCGGCATATAGTTCGGTATGCTAGTGTATTCCAGATAAGCCGAGACATTGCCTTCCCTGGCAATGCGACTCAGACTCTTGTTCGGCCTCTCTCGTAACGTGATGTGATCCATGAAAGCAGAAAACGGCACATCGGCAGTCGCGGGTCGCACCACCACCAAGTCAGGAAAGTCCATCTGGCTACGGATGTGCGCCGGCATTCGTCGCTTGGCCCTGCCTTCCCATTTAGAGTCGGATTCGCAGCCCTCAAACTCGCCATCAGGGGACAGTTTCACGTGCACCCGCCGGCCACCGAATCGAGCGTAGAAGAAATCATTCGACCACTTGCTGACCGCAGTCCAGTTCTGCACTGCTTTCTTGATAATGACTGGTTTTGATCTAGACAGGAAGTCCTGGTAGAATCGCTCTGTAGTTGGCACCTCAATCTGCTCGCATTGTTCTTCCTCTTGCTTGGTTTCATCCCGCTCAGGAACGTCATACAGATTTCCTAGCAGCGCCTCTCGCTTTCGCCCAGCTGCATTCAACGTACCGTCGATTGTGCGATATGTGCCACAGTGCGAATTGATGAAGTCCACCAGCTGCTCAGCAGAGAAAACACCAGTGACCGGCTCGGCCTTTGGTGTCACTTTCGGTGGTGGGTGTAAGCAAGATAAATCTTTCTCCCTGTGAGTGAAATACAGCAGGTTGCTCGCCTCAGAGCTCTCCGGATATTCAGATAGATGGACTGCGCACACTGCGTGATCCTTTTCAAAAGCAGCAGCAGCCTGCATGCGCAAATGCTTGTATTCTGTTGGTGAATGCGGTGTTGTTGCAATGACGCAACAAGCGTCAACGAGCGAAGGGAGCTTTTCTGAAGTAATAGTTGCACTGGACGCGGGTTCAGCCTCTGGCTTGCTGATGTAACTCCATGATGGGGCACCTGCGATTGATCCGATTAGAAGAACCAGCAGCCAGCCAGAATATCTATCAAGGGATTTTAGCATCATCATGTTGCATGAACCAGGGAGTAGTAAAATACTCCCTGGCACGAACTAAGCTGTCTACAGAGCGAGTTGGACCTCGGGCTTAGGCTATACGTTTGAGTTCTCTCCCTGTTTCAGTTCTCCAATAAAAGAGCATCCCGCTGCCTCGTCAATTGGTGACTATCTCATTCAGCACTACTACATTCTATGTGTATAAAATCAATTGCAGTGTAGAATGTTTAATCCCCGATTCCAGAATTCACGAACTGAACGTGTCCTGTGTCTGGAAGTAATGTCAATAACTCCGACTAGGAGAGGAAAGGTTCTCCACAATGCTGCTCTCAAGTACAGTAACTCTAGCAGACAATCAATAGGATGGCATGAACTTGATGAAGTGAGATACCACAGAAAATAGAAAGGGAACAATCGAGTCAAATCAAAAGAGAAAAAAAGAGGTGTGTAGACTACGTAGATCTGCGTGCGTGTGTGCATCGAATGTGCTGGGGATTTCCCCGAGCCGTGCCAGCTGGAGTCTGCTGGACACACAAAAATACAGCACTGCTGTGCCATTTCAAAACACTCTTCTTCTTGACTTTGTGTATGTCGCAATCATGCAGGTAGCAAGGAGAATTGGAGCTGTAGGACCTTCGTCCATTCGCATGCT
>NC_088646.1:37825351-37872851 GCF_964019385.1 Sycon ciliatum | reverse complement strand
TGACCTCCTGCCAACGGCAACAAGCCAGCCATGCTTGGTGAACTGAATATGTCCCCTCATGCGCATGGGTGCAACGTCTTGGGGTACACCAACAGCTGTAATGTGTCATCATCGACGTACAGAGTACATCATACCCGCTGTGCGGTTCTTGGACCTTCTTGGCAAAGTGAGCGTGCGGGGCTGAATGGATATTGGCTCATGATGTTGTGGGGTTCTCACAGCATGACAAAGGCAGGCTATGGCCATGGAATAGGTAGAGCACAGCTTTGGCATGATAGAAGCAGCAACAAGGACTGACTCAAGAAACACACACACACACACACCTTTGACCTTTGACGCCCATCGCCGGAGGCGATGATAGCAATGCTACGGCAGAAGCCATAGCAACTTGTGCTGGGATTGCACCATTCAACAGCTTGCAAGGCTGAAGAATTGACCGTCACTATTCAGCCTGGTCTACACCATACAGCTATTTTTGAAGTGACTTTTTCCTGGCCAGTGAATCCCTATCACACACACACACACACACACACACACACACACACACACACACACACACACACACACACACACACACACACACACACACACACACACACACACACACACACACACACACACACACATATATATATACAGTCAGACCTCGCTTATCCGGTCCTCTTTTATCCGAATCCCTCGCCATCCGGAAGAAAATCGTTGGTTACCGATTTACAGCATATGCCATGCATACATACAGTATGTGTGTTTGATTATCCGGTTCCCTCGCCTATCCGGATATTTTTGTGGAGAACGACTGTGTGCGGTTATGCGAGGTCTGACTGTATACACACACACACACCTGTCCTGTCGTGTCCTGAACATTGCCGTAAAACAGTCACATGTCCCCTCATACGAGGGGCCAACAGACATGGGGTAGGTCGTTGAATACGGTACGCAGCACGCTCCGCAAGCTAGCGGCCAACGAGAGTTCGGGTATACTTTGCGGGCGCGCACACACACACACACACACACAAACACGCACGCACTCATTAACACCTGGTCCCTGGTCCTGGTCCTGGTATACACTGCCATGTAGGTCACGTGTTTCTCGTTGAGCGAGACGGAGACGAGAGGAGACATGAGCGTTGGTGACGGGATAAGTCGTTTCGCCTTTTGAAACGCCTCCGGCAATTCTGACATTGCAATTGGAACTTGTCCCTTTCATCAGCAGTTGGGCGCCTGGTGGATCGGTTGCAGTTGTGGATAGCAAAGCCCCGGATCGACTTACAGCAGCGTTCACAAATGGGACAGTGAGCGGTACAGCACGGTTTCCGAATACATAGGCGTACAGGTGAAGAGCTTGTGGCATTGGCAACATTCGGGGCAGAATTGGACTGGACACAGCGATGGACTGCAATGCCACCCGCACTCCGAAACCATCGGTGACACTGGGAGCACTGGCGGCTGTTGGCTTGCTGCTGGACTGGTTTACGCCGTTCCATGATGCACTTGTGGCGGGCGATATCTTGCTGCCGAGCAAATGCACGCCGGCACACCTCGCAGACTATCTCCCGAGCCGGTTTCTGAGCTGGTTGTATTGCTCGATAAGCCTGCCGCCACTCAGATCGTTCCTGCGCTGTGTCAAACCATGACTCGTCGGCGATGTTTATTCGTCGCAGGTCGACCCTAATTGCGTCTCGCCATCGTTTCCGCGGGCCACACGCTGGGCGTGGTGGCAGCAATGTGCCAAACAACAACATCCGCGGCATCCGCTCCTCAGGCATGCGTACCACGTGCCCAAGCCATTCCAGTCTTCTCTGCATGAGGCGGTCGGGGATATCCAGTGGGTTTGCTGCATTCCATGTTTTCAGAATGGTGTCCTTGGCTATCTTCAAGTCCCACACATCCCGCTGTGCAACACTCATGATGGAAAGAAGCGACCGGTAGTAGAAGGTCGTGATCCGTTGCACATCACTTTGCAGCGGTACCCACGTCTCCGCACAATAGAGCAGTAAGGACAGAACACAGGCCTCGAAAACCAGACGCTTGGTGCGCAGAGAGAGATTGTGGTCATTGAAGACACACACACACGCACACTCACATACACACTCACACGCACGCACTCACACATACACACGCACGCACACAAGATTACATACTTGTGCAAAGTACTATAAAACTAGTCTAGTACATGTATAATGAAAACCTTAGTACCTTGGCAGCTCTCCTTGCCGCACTCTCTGCGTCAATACAGTCTGTGCCACTCAGGCAAACAGTGAGATTCGTCTCATGCTGCAGAGCAAGAAGCTTGGCTTCGGACACCGTCTGCGGCACATGGACATCGCAGTTGACATTCAGCCGACCAGCTGCCCAACTCTGTTTGAGAAACACGAGCAAATACAAGGGAAACATGTCACAGTTCGCGTGAGACTCGGCTAACAGTTAGAGACTGAGCTTTCTGCATCCGTAGGAATGCCACCGCCCTCAAGGATCAATACAAGGCCACACCGGTTTTTTTCAATGTTTCGCGTCACCTTATTCGATGAAATTAATGAGGGAGGGCGAAAAAAATAAAAAAAGCCATCCAAAAAAACAGTGTACGTGCATTGCATTTGTGTACAGTGGAGCTAAAAAAAGACCCGGCACTGTTCATGTATGTTCATTCACACATGCATACATGAATACACGAGTGTAATTTCAATACAATGAATGTCGCAAAGAAAGTATATTGCACAATGCAATCTCTACTGATTGGTAACAACTGGCCAAACTCTGTCAGCATTATCAGCTGGATGGGAAGCCACGCCTCTGCCATGCTTGTGGTCCAAACACAGGCGGCGTGATGATTGCGTGACTTGCGACCCAGCTATATGTACATGTATGTGAACTGAGTACTGAGTACAATCATGCGACAAATAGAACAATCATGTTCCTTTTTTAATTTTTTAACTCCGGCTGTGAAATACACGCGTGCGGGGACGCGAAACATAGACAAAAAACGGTGTGGCCCAAGGAGAGAACAAAAACATTCATGTGTATGTTTGAGGTCGGATGGTGAGCAGGCTAGTGGCCCGGTATGACAGGTCTCCAAAGACAGGTGGTCTCTACACACAGGTGATCTCTAAAGACAGGTGGTCTCTAAACGCAGGTGGTCTCCTCTGAGACATATTGGACTACAGTCAGCCTTGCGAATAACAACCCTCGATCGAGCTTGAGAAACGTGCCACTATGTGCGAGTTGTCGTTGTTCGTGAGGTTGACAGTATGCAGTCAAATGGTCACTAGGTCTGACGATTGTGTCGTTATTTGCGAGTTGTCGCCATACCCGAGGTCGTCATTCACCAAGTTTACTGTATAGTACAGTGCATACCACACTAAAACTCGAAATGCAAGGATAATGCATTAATGGATGATATTAAAGGCTGCTAGGTGTGCAATGATCACCTTACGCAGGCCAGTGCATGATTCCCCGTCGACGCCAACACAGGTCTACACGACGGACACTCGGACACGACCATCGACATTTTGTTAAAGGCACCGCGGGCTTTGAAGGAACCCGATACTTGCTGATTCTCTGCAGAAAAACGGGGGAAAAACAAAATGGCGGTCGTAAGGATGCAGCTACCCTGGACCATGTCAAGTCTTCCAAGTAAGTTAATTTTAACCAAAATGGGAGGATACAGTCAACAAAGATAGAAGGATTCAGTGCTGCCATATGAAACCAACGCCAAAGGAGTTGAAAGGAGGCAAAAAGAAAGAAAGTGGAAAGCCAACACTATGATAGCATGCTTTAGCCAGGCGGATCCTACAGGAAATTACGGCGTGCGGAACCTGTTGCCCAGTCTGTTGTGGCAGTACCATAGCTGTGCAATGGCACGTGAACAGATGGTCTGTAACACTATTCAAAGACAAATTCAAGTCACTGTAAGCGATGTGGGCTTCACTGAAAAGGGCCATCTAGCTGGTCAAATAAACGTTGCATCTATTGTCAGTAGTATCCTACAGTCAAGAACTGCTTGGACTTGAGGTTACCACTATAAAGATATTTGAAAGATTTTAAATTATTATAATAGTGATGGAAAAAGGGGCTTTGGATGTCCATACCAGCCAATGTATAAGACAGGCGTGAAGCCCGCATGGGGCACGTGCACCCCCCCCCCCCCCCCTAAAATTTTCGACCTAGGTTCAGCATGCACATAATGACCATGAACCAGCCATCCTACCCATATGCGGCCGTGCCCCCCCCCCCCCCCCCCTCTAAAAGGGGGACCATCTATTAGAGTACGCCACTGCAAGACCAGAGCATGCAGTTGAGTTTGTTACTGTACTTTGCACCAGCGTGCATTGTGCAATAGGCGATTCACACGACATGTAAGCGCACATGTATTGTGCTGTATCTTGTGCTGTATCCGTAGAGATATACTTGTGAGGGGAAAGCGCAAGCAAAATCTTCTTGATCTTGGACGAGAACCGTGTGCCCACGGTGTTTTCGTGCTAAGGGTGAACAAGCAAAACCAATGAAAGTATGCTCGACCGAGGTCATTTCGGATACACTGATGCACGCAATATTTGAAAAGGCTCGTTTGAATCCGCTGGGTCGCGTGTCCATTTCTGCACAAACGTTTTTTATCGTTCATATACACGTCGTGTGAATCACCTAACGTTAAAAGCGAACAGTGTCATGCCCGCATGGGCATGATGCAATGGCGGCAGTTACTTGAGATAGCCGACACTCAAACCTTGAAATAAAAGTCTTCCGCATTCGACACCTACCACAGTAGTACATGTATTCGATCGACTCGCCACTTTATACGGACATGCAATGATGCTCAGAGGCTGTTCAGTTGCTTTACAGGAATGCTTGAATGAGCAATAATGTGTTGTTACATTTTTTAGCGTCGGTATGAAACAGTTTTAAAACACTGTGGTCTACATTTTCGGATTTGGAAGAGTTCAAAGCTTTTCTCAACTATTCTCGAACATTTCTTCTCAAAAATGTTCATGCACCTCTAGCTCTGTCCGTCTCATCTGATCCATCTTACTATTATCTGCTCACGAAGAACGAATGCCAAAAGAACTAACCAAGTTTCAAATTGACAACGGTGCCTTCACCGGCCAATTCAGCCAACCATGTCGACGACTCCAATACCGTGTGGCGAGTATTGCCTAGAAGACGAGAAGCAGCCTCCTCGATTGGCTGTCTGAGTGAGTTGGCCATAGTGAGTATAAAACCAGGAGTGGTATTTTACGACCCCTGAATACAACAAAATGTTTGTTTTAGGGGAATTGGTGAGAGTGATGACGCCAACACAAGCCTACGCACGTTTCCATGGTCGCGATTGCACATTGTCGTTGCGCAATGCCACAACGGAGCTACGATGTACTAGTCATGCTGTCTGTACAGACGCGGAAACAAAAAAAGCTTGACTTCGCTGAGAATGGTCGTGCATGAGTTTTTGAAAATGAATGTTGGAAGATCGAGTTGTTGATTTGGTAGCAGCTACAAAAATTCAGAAGAATATCATCGTGCCAGTGCAGTGTAGTTGTGGCAATGGAATAGTGCTGTGGAGGTAGGATTTGAACAATGGGCGCCGTCTTCGCTAAGAAAAAGGCCGATGACCTCGTGAATCCTGATCAGCAGCTCCAGGAAAGAAAGGATTATGCAGATAACCTTCGTGCCCAACTCAGTATCAAGTGCCACAGGGAGAAAAACCTAGAAGGTACGCATCATGCACTCGGACTAAATGCCGCCCACAACTCACTGCAGCACCTGGTTTACATGTACAGGTGGATGTTAGCTGCAGCGTCTTTTAGAATCGTGCTGGTGCTGGTGGAGGTGCTGGTGGTTGAGTGTTCATAAATTGGCTACAGTGGCGCCTCCATACACTGAAGAAGATGTCGGGCTTTTATAGAGGCTATGCGATTATATTATCAGTTGAGATGCTTTGGCGAAGTTGCGGCACAGCACTGCACTTGCAGTGGCGCTAGCGACTCGCGCTGCACACACATTAGCCATAAGGGAATCCGCTGAGAACTCGTTTGCATAACCTCGGAAATGAACTTGTTTCAATTTCCTTACTTGAAGCCGGTACACGTCATGCAGGGGTTGGGAGGTACTGCACACCGGACACCAATTGCATGAACCCGTGAAGTTTCCATTTCTTCTTGCACCATACAGTAAAAAAACTCCCTTATTCCAGGCACGTCTATCTACCGGGCATCTTTCTGACCCCTCTAGAGTCATAAACATGGCTTTTCAACGAAAACGGCCCCAAAATAGTCATATTATTGATTGGCATAAATTTTTTTACTTGCATGCAGTAAGTATGTAAGGTCTGAGTTACGGGCAGTGCTTGGTCCCAACCTGCCCGGATCTGGGGAGTTTCACTCTACATGAAGAGGAGTGCAACACTTGTGGTGTTCATGTTGTGATTGAGAAAATAGCATGGCGAAGCAAATGGCTGCTGTCTGGCAGTCGTTTGCGTCTCGTTGGAAATTATTTGGTGCAATCACAAGATTCATATCACCAAGAGTGCATTATGTACTTTTGATAACAGTACATGTAGGGTTGGCTATCTCGAGTTGGCCAACGTAGCCCAGCTTAACTGCACCAGCAGTCAACAGGCGGGATGCAGCCGATGCAGGGGCAGCACCAGTAGCATTGCCAAAGCAAGCCCTGTGTTTTCCAGAGTATAAGCCGCACTTTGAACACTCAAAATTCACCCGAAAAAAGGGGGTGGGGTGCGGCTTATACTCCAGTGCGGGTTATACTCTGGAAAATACGGTATGCCGTGTATGTGTACACTGTACAGTAAAGTGATATCATGGTGGCCGAACCAACCTCATACAATACGCTAGAGCCACATTCTACTTCACAGCCCAGTGGCGGCATTTATAGTGCTAGGGTTGTGCAGACCCTGAGCAGTTCATTGGTGTATCCGTGAGTTTAGAATGTACTTGCCACCGCTTTAGACCGGCATGCACTGCTACTACATTGTAGTACAGTCAGACCTCGCTTATCCGTTCATCTTTTATCTGCATCCCTCGCCATCCGGAAGAAAGTCACTGGTTGCCGATGTGCAGCATACTAGTATGTCATGCACACATACAGTATATGTGTGTTCGATTATCCGATTCCCTCGCTTGTCCCGATATTTTTGTTGAAAACGGATGTGTGCGGTTAAGCGAGGTCTGACTGTAGAACACCGGTGTAAAGACAGTTTGTGTAGTAGGTTCTTTAGCTGCCAAACAGTTTCAGTGAGCGAGGTATCAAGTCTTGAGCAGGACTAGTTATGGTCAGTCAAGTGACTATGCCGGTACGTCTTTCAACATCTGCATATTGACACTATGGCACCATCATCTTGTTTGTGATCGGTATTTCCTGGAGGGGGACCCGGGTATCTGATATTCTTTTGTTCATTGTCGAGTGTTTGTTTTTGTATTGTTCATGTGCTTGTTTGTTTGCACTGCAGCATGCCATGCCCTCGGGGAGTTCTTTCTTGCTTTTGACAAGAACAAATTCATGGCTAAGGATGTGCTGCATAAGAACTGCCACGATGCCAAGCATGGTGAAAGCTGTTTACTCCTGGGCCAGGTTCACCTGTCTTATGAAGGTAAGTTAGTTTGATGCATAATAATAATATGCTATTAGAGAATGGAGAGTAGAGGGAAACGCCGGGAGCAGAATTCCTTGACGTAGCACCATAATCGTACTCGCCCTCAGCAAATTCTCAGAACAGTGCATGAAGAACGCAGCACTTTGCAAGAAGTGAGAGTTTTAAAAACTAGCTGTTGCTAATGCTGACATGCATCCCAGTGGAAAATATTCAACCATGCAAACGTGAAATGCAAAATAGCGAGTTTTGAAAGAAGGAAACACAACACAGACCAGTAGCCTAAGTGCAGAGTACAGTACTAGCAACTCATCCAATCTTTATCAGTTATCACCAGAACTTTAATTCTTACTTATGGGTATGCATATGTTTGCCCGTGCTTTGCTAGAATGGAAAGCACCTGCATTTCCTGTCTCTCTTTTCTTCTTGTGTGACCTCAGGTGAGGACGACCGTGACGTCAAAGCAGCCATGCAACATTTCACCGAGGCATGCCGGTTGAACGTGGGTGGTGGCTGCACCATGGCGGGTATTGTACATGGCATGGGCATTGACGGTGTCTATCCCGTCAATCTGCAGGCGGCAGCCGATGCGTTTGGTCGGGGATGCGACCTGGACGACAAGGTGGGCTGCTTTCAAGGTGGCATGATTGCACGCTACGCACCCACACCGGATATTGTCGCCGACCACCCGCGTGCAGCCAGTATGTTCTCAAAGGCCTGTGACAAGGGCAGCCTAATGTCCTGCAGAGAAGTAGCCACCATGTATGAAAAAGGAATTGGCGTGCCGGTGGACGCTGCCAAAGCACATGAGTATCATGAGAAGTCCCTGCCCATGTTTAGACCAGACGAATATGTAGCAAAGTAGGTTAGGCTTGTATTCTAATTTTTTATTTTTTCAAAATCTGGAGAAAGTGTTGGCTTGTGCTTCAAGTAGCTGTTGCCAGCTGGAGCTGACATCATCTCATCATGCCCTGACTGCGGTCAGCCAGGGCCAAATATTCCGACATCAGTACTGCCACTTCAGAGTGTCTCCAAGAGTAGGTTCCCCACGTCGTCAGATATGCGGACGTGGCAAGCGCGAGGCATGTATTGCTTCTTGAGAAATTCTCTTTTTTTCTTTCTTTCTTTTTAGTCTGTTGACCGGCAAATTTCTACTCCATGCTGCCGTTGCTGCTACTTCTGCTTGCTTGCTTAATTAAGCTGTTCATTCCCTGCAGATACTTGACACTGTAGCTACTGCCAGTGCATACTTTAGGCCTGACTTTTCCTTGGAACTTGTTCTGCAATTCCAAATTACTCGGTGACCACACTATTTTATGTGTTGCGTTTCACTCCGAGTTCTCCACATGCGATACCCATAGGCTTTATTTCTTCAACTTATTGGAGCTGTCTGCTCATCGATCTACGACCGACATATTTTGAATTTTAAAAAAGGGTTTCGCACGGAATGAGTTCTGTGTTGCTTGCTGTTCTTGGAGATACGCCTGGCCGACTGTGCAGCAGAGACTACTGCTGCTCCGTGCGCCTGTCCACTTTCAACGTCACAACCAGGGTGTAGTAAAGTACCAGTATTTTACTACTCCCTGGTCACAACTAGGGACCCGGCACCAGGGAGTCGTCAAATACCATTTGACGACTCCCTGCCCGGCACTAAATCAAGCATTTAGGGTGCAAAAATCACATCAGCATTATCGGTGGTTTCGCGGGATGGGTGATTTTTCGAGCATATCTGGTGCCTATTTATGACCATTCCTTGCCGAGGAAAAGTACCGGTAATCCTGTGGTAGTTTGCTCATAGCGTGGTGTGGCAGCTGAATGTGGGCTTTAAATAGGCTATGGTCGGATGTCGCAGAACACGTACATAGTGTTTTAGGAGCACCAGACATCTAAATTTCTTAAAGATTTTTGACGTAAACTCACGGACATGTGTTGGGATACGAAGAAAAAACTGAATTTCAAGCTTAAATTTATGAGCATTTCGGGGAATTATCGGCATGGTTTCAGGCATAATCGGCTGTATTGTAAGAATTGCGAGAAAGCATGATGGGTGATTTTTCGAGCATACCGTAAAGTCTTGTATAAAAGTCGCGGCTTCTATGACTTTCTTGGTGAAATTTTGCAGCTTTATGAGACAGGCTTCTATAACTTAGTATAAGACAGGTATTCCTATGTATGTCAACACTAAAGCCAGGCTTATGTGTGATTTGATGGGCCCACAATTGCGGCTTTTATACAAGACTTGACGGTATTTGCCCGGTGCCTAGTAACAACTCCATTTTTATGGTACAGCCAGCGCGCTAGCGACCAGGGAGATGATTTTGTGGAATTGCAGCACAGTATGTCGACCAAGGAGTAGCGGTAGTACCGGTACTTTACTACTCCCTGCTACCGACACTACAAGTACAAAAGCTAACGGAGGTATAAATTCTACAAGTGTTAACTCTTAATGCTAAGCATCAAGAGTCCATACGAGGTGAATAGCAATTTCTGGACATGAAAATAAAATAGAGGCCCACTGGCTGTGTGTTTTACATTTTTCATATCTTTTTGTATCTATTGTATGGCCTAATCCTTCATCTTTCCAAATATGTGACAATTGCTCATGCTGTGATCCCAGAGACTTTATAGCAGGATGTTTTCGACAGGCCAATTTGTTGGCCTAAATTTCAGTGTATCGAATTCTGGACATGAAAGTAAAATAGCGTCAATAGGCATCCTATACTGCACCATTTTTGTTATATTTTCTATTGGTGGACTGCAGTTGGCCTCTTCACACTTCCAGCTAACAGGTCCAAGACTATACAGCGTCTGAAGTGAAGTGCACATGGGGAAGCCAACAATTCGTCCATTACTTCTTATTTTACTCAAAATTCTCATGCGACATAGTACCACAAACCTCGTTGAAATGCCTCCCAAGAAAAGGCTATCAACAAGGCACCGACACGAGGAGAAACTACAACAGCCCAGCTGTCAACTACAACAAGACAAAAACTTCATCAACCTGACTGACTTGACTCTACACGCGACGAAAAATTATTTTACTCGAAATGTCCAGAAATGTACAATGTCCAGAAATAGCAATTCACCTCGTAATGCACTCTTGTACGCATGTACTAGTATTCATTTTCGGGTTGATTGTACATTGCCCCTCACCCTCTGCACTCCGAGTGTCATATCACAAGTAGGAGGTTCCGAGAGTACGTTAAAGTCCATACAGATCTCTCGGGCAGCTTCATATACCGGAATCTCAGAAAACCCACACCCCGTCCCCCCTCTCACATCACACGTAAACTCCCAGAACACAACATCACACGGAAGCTTGAAGACAGAATGACCCTGGCAAGTGTATGTATGATTATTAATTCATGAGTAACCTCGAAAATACTGTCATCAAAAGCGTTCCACTAATTTACAGTCACACCCGGTGGGGAGAATCCAGCTGCTCACAATCCAACAATCACGGGAAGGCAGCGCAGTACGCAAATAGGTGCTCGCAAGAGCATAGAGCTTGCTATGCCAATCGATGGCATGCAAAAAGCAGCAAGCTGGTATGTTGGAAAGCTAAAAAAAGAAATAGCCCGAAGGGAGGGGGAGCAATTGCACATGAGCTGGTCTACTTCCTGGTGAACGTCTTGCCACTGTACAGAGAAAGAACAAAAACACACACACACACAATACACATTATGTAAGTAAGACACAGAGATGCAGTGCAATTTCGTCCAGTTACAACTTGCAACAGCATTCATATACCGTCAACTTTGCGAATAACGACAATCGGTCATGAAGGAAAAGTGTCAGTATTCGTGAGGTTGGAAGTATGCAGTCAAATGGCCACTACAAAGCCTGGAGAATGGGTCGTGATTCGAGAGTTGTTATACAGGAGGTCGCTATTCATGACATTGACTAGTCATTTATCATCATCTGGATGCGCTAGGGAACCGTAGGTTGGCAACGCACGCATAGTGCTCGTTGACACTACTATTACTAAACAAATAATTATGTTTGATAGCCTGGGTAGGTGCCACATGGTCAGTTGCCTCCAGAACAAAGCACTACTGTAACATTCTGCCAAAAAAGTAGGCAGCAACAGTTCACAGTGCACTCTACAATAATAAGCCTCATGGTATTCCGTTCTGTTGCACACAAACTACGGTATAAAAATAAAACTGTCATGAGCGTAAGATTTTACACAGTCATGAATCATTATAGTATTTACGTGATAGTCTTCTTCTCCACAGCCTTCTTCTCCGGGCGAGCACGGTTCAGGACCTTCAAGAAGGCGGAGGTACGGGCGCGCATACGACAGTGCAGGTAGGCCTTGGAGCACTTGATGTGGTAGTGCAGGTAGTTACGGAAAGTGTGAATGAGGTCGATTGTCTTCTCTCGCTGAGCTCCGACCACAGTGGCACGAGGGAAGAGCACTACATCACAGTGAGGCAGAATACATGCAATCACATTCGGACAGGGAGCAGGACTATGCATACCAAACTTTCACTTGTCTGCCAAACCAAATTCTTTCTAGCACACACAAGATAGAGATAGAGAGAGAAAGAAATGAAACCTGTCACGATATGCCGCGAGAACTCACCAAATGAGATGTATCCAACGTTGTCACCGACCCGTGCGTCAGTGCCTTGCAGCTCCATTGGCGGCTCGCGGTGGCTGAACAGAACTTGAGGTGCTGTGGTGCTGCCACGGCGTCCCTCCTTGAACTCCTACAAACACACAAAGCACAGCTACAAGTCAACAATGCAGGAAACAAGCAAAAGACCTGGCCAATACCAGCCCAAACATGTTCAGTACGGTTTTTGTTTACTGGCAAACACACAGACAAAAGTTACAAATGTGTCTGACATGAAAGGACGGTAATGCAGAAATGTATAATGACATCATTGGTTCAATACTGAAAAGTAGACTAAATGCACCTCACAGAAGAATGCAAAGGACAGAAAGGCAATGCTTACCTGCATGAAGACCTTTCCGATGATCACATCATCGTCATCCTTGAAAAGTGTGCTAAAAATTACTGTAACGCGGTCCTTGTCTGCTGACACATACCTATTTCAAACAAGCACAATGCCACAAGCAGACAGTCTAATTATTGTTAGTTAGCCGTGGATGGTTACCACCCTTCATCTCATTTGCACTAATGTGACTATTGACAGCCTTACGGCGAGCCAGGAGATGTTGTATAAATAAAGTAAACACTGTAGTGCAGACGGCACATGCAGCACAAACTCTATAAAACTTGTAAGTCTATGCTCCTGCCAAGACAAAACTGCACATGCATAATTATGATACAGCATCCCTGCCACTCAACAACAAGCCTCACTACTGAGTGAGCAGCCGGAGCAGACGACACATGACTGAAAAGGCAGCTCCTGTGACCACGAAGAAGATTGCAGTGAACATGAACGCATTGAAAATTTATTGGTACCGAGCACACACACAGTAGATCTGGAGTAAGTGAGTAGAAACACACTTGATAGGCCACAAGCCTTGCAGCCATTCCTTTCTTCGTTGAAGCAGTGTGAGCAACACACTTGCAATAGTGCTACGGCACTAGCACATGACAAAAGGCCAATTCATACTTTGATCTACAGGTTTCAGTAGAAACTACTTTTTCGGTAGATGTGTTCGTATCTGTCTACTACTACCCCAAATGGTAGATTCTACTATCCTCCACTGGCTCTACATCGTACACAAAATAAACGTTCTCCCAAAATGGCTTCAATCTACGTTCGATGACTACCATCTACCGTCTTTTCTTTTTCCAACATCCGCTCTACCCAACCAAATAGACAAAAATGAACGCAGCCTAACGCACTTGATCAGTAAAACAAAACAACAACAAAACACTTACATGGTCTCGTCATCACGGTAGTGGATTATTGCCTTCTCGCTGCAACCGCCACCAGCTTGCTTGTCGAACATGTAGTCAAATACTGCTGCAAAGCAATGCCGCTTCAGTAGAGCAACCTTCCGTGCAAGGCCAGCTTCAAGCACAGACATAAAGAAAAGAGGAACAGGCTTCGAGAGAGACTTCAAAATATACGACATGACAGCTTGGAACAATCAAGAACGAAGAGAGGTGTTCAGCCGTGCTTCGAGCTGTTTGAAATTCGACAACAAAGAAGCAAAATCATGCACGCGCTGTGATAGAGACATACCCTTGTCGGCAGGAAGAGATTCCATGTTGACGAGCAGGGAGAAGTCATAACCTGCACAAGAGAAGTTGAAATTCAGAGGTGTTACTGTGCAGGGTAGATATGCGTGAAGCTTACTACATACGGCTCTAGTGCACACCCACATGAATGCAGTCCACTTCAAAAACATAATTAATAGGTTGAAGGATATTCGATTTTCAATTTTCCTCATATCGTCGTGCCGTCTTTCTTCAAAGGCCTGTTGCCGTAGTGTCTTGTATAAAATTGTCTTGTATTAGCCTGATTTTCAATATTCAAACTGGCATTATAAGCCTGATTTTCAATATTCAAACTGGCATTATAAGCCTGGTTTTAGTGTTGACATACATAGAAATACCTGGTTTAAACTTTAAATACAAGCCCGGTCCTGACATTGGTTTCTACAGGAATACGCCTATACACGACAGTATTGCATGCTTATCTTCAAATCACATGTACAGATTTTAGGTCAGCACCTCCTGAGAATTTGCCCCGGGAAGGTAGTAGTGATTTCGGACAAAAATACACGAGGTTGCCGTTGGGGTCAGCAGTGCAATAGGGTAGTTCAGTACCACCAGCATGGCCCAGTTCAAGTTGGTGTTTATCATTTCCGGACCGTCGTTTGAGGATGAGCACAAAGATCGTCAATCCAGACACTGGAAGAAGTGCAATGCGCTCAGCCGTAGCTGGGAGCTCAGCGAGACACAGGTAGTGCATACACAAGCCACCAGATCCTAAAGGTGGATTACGTCATTTGAATAGCGACGTTGTTACCCACCAGGTGGCAGCCCGTACCATTTAAATTGCCAAAAGGCAGGTAAATAATGTAGTGAATGCGGCTGAATAATACAACAGCACTAACCAGACTCTGTTGATGTGACAAGATCTCCATACTGCTTCTGCAAATACTGTACACAAAATGCGGACATGGACAGAATAAAGCGCTTAGTCCCAGCTATCAATTTGAAATGCACCCCGTAATCAGGACAACTGTCTGGTCCACCGGGTGCCTGCCCGCCCGCCCTTGAAAGGTTCCACCATACTTGCTTTCCTTTCCCCGTGCACACTGGCATATTCATGCAGCACACATGGTGCTCGGGGCCTGGATAGCCATATCTTTGACAATACCGCCCAGACCCTTCTTTCCCTTGCTGGGAACATGGGGATAGAGCCGCTTGACCGGATTTATTAAGGCGACCTTTCATCCATCAAATATGTCAACGAAAATGGGGGTCGACTTATAACCAGGATCCGACATACACCCGGTAATATGACAGAAAATCCTAAGTCTTCCCGCAGCAGCACACATGAGGCTACACGAGTATAGTGCACTAGTATGATAGCATGGCGTCCCCCACCCCTAGAATACAGTTCGTCCAAACCGGGGCTTGACCCCAAAACGGTTCAGATGGTCGCAAGACAGGAACTCTGCCAACCGGCTTATGGTTGTTGTCAGGAGCGCTGTTCTCAACACAGTATGTTCTCCGTCTTGTAACGTGCTGTCATCATCAAACATGGTATGATACCAGTACACATAGACATGTTACAGCACGACCATGGCGTGCTGGGACGTGTTTGGCATGAGTGTGAGTGACTGTGTGTGTGTGTGTGCGCGTGATTGTCAAGTACCAAGGCGTTGCTGGATGAATATTACTCATGCGTACCAGGCCAGGAAACTGTAAAATAATCTATCAAGGCTCAGAGAGGGGTCGATTTATATAAATTGCAGCAGATTATTTTTATTATAAATACTGGACATGGATATTGAATTAAACTATACTCAGTGACTTTTTACATTTTACAGGCTACGTTTTATTATTATTATTGTAAAGCTTTCCTTTTGATCTTGTCTCTTATTGTTGTGACCTTTCCACAATAATTGTGTTGCATTGTCCAAACAAAACAAAAAAATTATAGACGGTGAAATACCGTACCTCGAAACATAGCAAGATCTTGTAGAAGAAACTTCACAGCCACGACTTCTACACTGTGACGGAATGAAGGGCCTCTCCATTTGAAGTGGACAGCCAATGCGAAGAATCATAGCTACATGCTTCAATCCAAGCAACAACTGACGCAACATACAAAGACTGGGTGCACTGAAGCTGTAGGGAGTGTGGGTGATAGATGTAGATGCTTACCTCATTGACACCATACTTTGCAAGCTCAGGGTAAAACTTGACTGATGCGCTCACCTGTCCGACAAGAAGGCAACAGACAAATCACAAACGAATGAGATCTAGATAACAGCTTCACATTGTAGCCAGGATGTAAGAAGCTGCCTGCAGATAACAAGACTACAATCATGTAACCTGGAGTGCGCAGCTCGAATGGAGTGCTGTGACAGCGAACTTCCCGGACTACATCATGTCTGCGATGTAGTGCGTACAAGCAGGATTCAATAGTCACAAGCTTCACACACTGGGCTTCCTGTATTCTTGATATCAATGAAAGAAATACCGCGGCGTGATACCGTACCATGCACAAAGACATACAAACACCTCGCATTTTTCGATAAATAAACCTCGTGTCTAAAAACAAGTTGCCGAAGAATAGCCAGACTAGGGACTCTCCCAAATGACAATGTTGCAATGCAAATCCAAATGGAAAGGAATAAGGGGCCTTCCGTAAATACCGATATTTATTTAGAAACGAAAACTAGTCGTTTCCCTTCAACCCCCCCTCCCACCTCCCTGAGAAACGAACACATACAAATGGTACATAGTATCGATATTTTTGGTCTTTTTTCTGGACATGCTCACGCATGCAAAATGTACATCGATATTTTTCGAGAAACGAACAGGCACTCAACCCCCTCCCCCCTAAACGACTAGTTTTCGTTTCTAAATAAATATCTATATTTACGGATGGCCCCTAAGAACATACCAGGCTAGAGTAGCATACTCTGCTTTCTTCGTGCTCAAGCCTGACGATCGTTACACACAAAGTCCCCTGAAAACATGATTGGGACCTATCTTATGAAGTTCGATGAGCTAAATCAAATAGTGTTGGTCCGAGGTCGCGGCGTACAGCTTATTAGATCAGGTTGTCAATTTGAACGGATTGCATACACGGCATAGCATGCATGCCATATACCGTATTTGATAATTTCCCCGATTATAAGTCGCACCTTAAAATTCAGGGCAAAAAAGGGGATGCGACTTACAATCGAGCGTGACTTACTACTGAAGTGAATATATCGCAATAATATTGTTCAAACCTGAAAATGGCGGTGCGACTTATAATCGGGGAAATAAGGTACAGTCGTCCCTCTCTAATCCAGCACTTTATAATCCAGCACCCTCGATAAACCAGCACAATTTTCAGTAGCCAAAATGTCCTCTTCATGCACATTGCAGCAGTAAATCAGATTTGTTAATCCAGCAGGTTTCCGTGGCACAAATGGTGCCGGATTATAGAGGGACCACTGTACACCGCAGTGATGCACACTTGCAATAGGTGTAGCAATCTAGATGGCGAAAGAAATAGTTTCGGTCTGGATAACTTCCCCCAAGTATACAAGGCAACCAGCTACATCTCAACCCTCGTGAAAGGTTACTACATTGTCTGCATCCCAAATGAGAGTTTATATTACGTACTGTGCGTGGCATGTGCAGGTATGTGACCTTCCTTCCCCTTCCACCATTGTGGGTTCGAATTTGAAATTTAATTGTCTACAACATTAGTGCATGGACTGACTCAACTGGAGTTGTTTGACATAGGGCTCTCACCCTCGTCATGGGTAATCTGGTAATCTGCGGATTGGGAAGAGCCTTAAATCTTTCACCCACATGAGGGTCTAAGACTTAGGTGCTCAGCCTGAATTATTGGTGTTACAACACTCATGGAACACGAAGCAGAACTAATGGATCGGCTGATGCTGACCAGAAAATACACCTACTTACAATGATTTTGTTCTTATCGCCATCAGCGTTAGTTATATGGAAGAGAACACCATCAAAATCTGGAGGGAACAAGACCAGATAGAAACAAAATCAAAATTCATAACCGCTGGCAGTAGTTTCAAACACAGCACAAGAAACTAGAGTACAAGAGGAGAACTCAAGAAAAATAAAATGAAATAAAAATGACCAGCAGCCTTTCGACAACAACTCACCAGCGATTGTCAAGTCGACTGCTTCCTTCTTATCACTGAAATACGAAAATGGCAGACAAATCGAGGAGAGATATCTAGTGAAATCTGTAGAGGTTGTTGTATGCAACAAAGGTAGAAGCTTCGAACCTGTTGAATCGAGAAAGAAGAGCCTCTTCCAAGATTCTGTTATGAAATTCTAAGAGAATCATGGCTTTCCGCGGAGAGGCAAACCGTCTGCCACCAGCACGACAATGATGATAAAGGCGGAAGGCTTTGCTGCTTCACCCACAAGGATTTCGGGCTGACCTTGTGAAAAGAAAGCTTGCAAGACACAGTTGCCAGCAGCTGACGGGACAACCTTCCTCTGGATCCAGTTCCACACAGAGCGCGTATGCAGCTCAGCTCAACCTTCAACACATGATCCGCCCGATCTCTTCTCACTGCATGCAGGGAGCCGGATCGCGGAGACGGAGTGCAGTGTGCTGTAGTCTGACACTAGTTGCAAGTGACTTCCAAGCGTGTTCTGCCAGCAGCACGGCAGCATGCAGCATGCTCGGCTAGCTAGACGCTAGTTGTTCTCGCACTCGCAGGCTCGCGGGCCGCGGCCCAGCGGGCCGCGGGACGCACTGGACTCCAAGGCAAAGAGCGCTAGGATTGGAACTTGACGCTACGCCGCGCCGCCTGCGCGGTGACTCGATCTGTAGCGCCTAGCCATGTGTTACATTGTGTAGCGACCCAACCGTGCTTTCTTTTGTTTTATTAATTTTTACTGTCTTTAGATTTTTTAATTTTTACTGTCTTTAGTAGTTTAGACTTTAGTTTTTCAGTGGAATTGTCATGGCGACGATGACGTCCGATCAGATCGACCATCGATCTCCACCCACTACGTGACGTAGCTATTCCAAACTCTTCGAAACTAACTAATTACTTAGTAACTTGAGTCCACGTCTCCCATCTTCAGAAAACTTTTTGGCGAAGCTCCTCGAAAAGACTTTTTAAAAGTCACTTAGTGAGTGACGGCGCGGCTGCGCTGACGAACGCGCCCGCGCCCCTAAATCATCATCCTCATCTCTTTTTGTAGCTACGCACGTAACGTCGTTACGACGTATCTACAACTGTACGGGCCCACAGCCTTTTGCAGTGCAGTGACCATGGTGACACAGTTGATCTACGGCTACAATTATTTGTACAAGGCTAGGCGCTGTGTATATCATGTAGGCGCTTTGTAGGCTACGCTCGCGCTCCTCCGGCTCAGCAATCATGAGTCAGCATGCTGCACGCGCATGCAGGATGCTAGCAGACCTACCTGTATACCTACGAACGCGAAACGTAGATCTACGTTGCTTTGAAGTCTCTGTGTGTAGATCTACCATCTACTGTTGCCTGCTTTTTCTCCTGGCCATCACCAGACTGATCACCGGATGACGATACTGCAACAACAGTCTTGTGAGTGACAACTTACTACTTCCCAGAACAGTTTTGCTTTTGGCAGGCGTTCTGTCAGCAGCCGGTAGTTCGAAATGGACGCATCGGAGAGAACACCTCGTAGAAGAGATAATGACCGTCCTCGCCTTCACGTAAGTAAAGTTCATTTCATTGACCAACGTTCTCAGCGAGTGCCATTATTGTTTTGATAATTCAAAAAGTTTCATCCAACTCTCATGAGTTTGGCTCCTCTTTTTTTTCAAATCTTGGACTCTGCTGAAGTGTAATATTTTGTTATGTCAATGTGAGCCAACGTGGCTGATACGAAGATTTTGTTTATTGTGTAGTTGCGTGTCAGTTATCCGGTGCCCTCGTGACCTGACGTTGTTGGATAGATTCTGGGTGACTGAAGCTAGATAGCCATCTTCTGTTTACACTACCTTCTCTTCTTGAAAAGGACTGTAAGCCATGATTCTATGTAGAAATGAAAGGCACGCAATGGATACGAGCCACTGTAACTAGACTAGATACTACACACGCAGAAAATGCAACAACTAAGCACGAAACTGACATTGACAGAGATTCGACTTCATTTCTATATTAATAGTACTGTACATTGTATTGGCTCAACATCCGAGTTTCAAACATGATTCTAGTATTTCTACTTGTATTTTTTGATTGATAATTATGGTGGTAAAGGCACACCTGGCAATATGGCGGTAAACACACGTCTACCCACACATGCTCTCTAAGCTGCAAAGTTCTGGCACAAAGCTCTCCTTCTCACCACCACCACCATCAGTTCGCGCCTGGCGCCTCGTCGATGCATGGTTGGCGGTATCCGACATAGCAGGCTGGTACATCAAGTAGTGCATGGCACATAGAAGATGACACAGCAACGACATAGCTCGATTGCGACGCACGTTTCGTCCCCACTGGACTCATCAGGCAATCTTCTTCTTGGATGTCTTCATACACCCATAAGTACAGCTGCAGTGGTGTCTTCAACTTCATTCTCCCGAGTCAAGCTCCGTATGAAGACATCCAAGAAGAAGATTGCCTGATGAGTCCAGCGGGGACGAAACGTACGTCGCAATCAAGCTATGTCGTTACTGTGTCATCTTCTATGTGCCATGCACTACTTGATGTACCAGCCTGCTATGTCGGATACCGCCAACCATGCATCGACGAGGCGCCAGGCGCGAACTGATGGTGGTGGTGGTGAGGAGGAGAGCTCTGTGCCAGAACTTTGCAGCTTAGAGAGAGCATGTGTGGGCAGGCGTGTGTTTACCGCCATATTGCCAGGTGTGCCTTTACCACCATATTTATCAACCATAAGTACAGCTGCAGCGGTGTCTTCAACTTCATTCACCTGTATTTTTTGATACTCCTTTTAGGCTTTAGGCCTTTCTAGTTTTACTGTGAGACAACCACTGTGCTCATCTATGTAGACTGATTAGAATGTAATGTTACATAAAGGCGCCGTTCATTATGCTCACTGTCCACATTTACTTGAAGGAGGACTGTACACAGTGCACGAGCTATCAGTGTGCTGTTGGATAACCTGGTTCATTAGATATCCTTAGCTAAAAAAACGCTAACGTAAACGCAAACCTTTCCGTACTTCGGATCGTTCAAGCTGACTTTTCCCTTAGCACAAAGTACGTTATAGTTGAGACGAAGTAGTCGTGACAACCATGGCGATATGAATTTTCGTGGAAACAGATGCGGGAAATTCAAAATTTTGAACCAGGGATTAGTTTGCTGTCGTTCCGAAAGAATACCTTGGCGAGGTCCTTTACTCTGGAATGGCAAAAGCACGGCGAACATGAGTTTTCGCTGTTCCCAGGTCCTTGGAAACCCTTTCCTAAACGCAGCACCGAAGACTGTAAGGGTTCTCCAGCTCCAGCACGTCTGGGAGAGGCCGATGAATTTCTTCCTCAGGAGTGCCGTGGAACTGGTCCTTTGTTTCCCAGATGGGATAGAGGGAGAAAGGCACGAAGCAGAGGACGCAGAAATTGTCAACTGAAAGGCAAAACTCGCCAAAAAGCTAAATGTCACAAGAGGAAGCAATCTCGACTCTCGATCTCATCTCGATCTGCACGACGTGCTTTTTATCTCCCGCCAGTTACAAAACAATGCGAGTTTTTGCATTTTTTGCAGAATTTCCATAACGAACGTCGGCCCGTTATTTTGAGCTCTGTAACGTTTTTCCGTTATCCGATAACGTCTTTTGTCACGGCTGGGAGTGAGTACCGTAAAAGTTAGCGTTATCGTACTTTTGCTAAGGATGTCTATTGCACTCTACCATACGATTTTCCTTCCCCTGGCTGTAAAATCAAGGTGGGGCGCTCTGGCGGTACTTTACGGTATTATTATTATTATTATTAGGAAATTTGAGGCCACATGCCACGTAATGCTCTTTTCTCTCCGAAACTCAACACTTGCAAGCCAGATATGAAAGAAAGAAAAAATCATCAGTCACACCACCAGGACTCGAACCAGGGACCTTGCTATTCGCGAGCAATGCTCTAACCAACTGAGCTACAGTATGACTCTTATCCACAGCAAGAGTACATAACCAAGAGTGTGCAACTGCCTGCACAACCTCTATGCTGTGCTGCGACGGCAGAACTTCACATCACGTGACATGGTTCAAAAGGTTATGCTGGCAAACAGTGCAAAGTGACCACAAGAGAGTTGTACCCAAAGCTGGGCTGCGTACAACCCAGTATCTATCATGCACTAGAGTGCACGGGTTCATCACGTGATGTGAAGTTCTGCCGTCGCAGACCCCATAGCTGGAGTTGCACACTCTTGGGTTATGTACTCTTGTCCACAGTGATGGAAAATCTATCCTTCTTCGATCAATCAATATCTGGCTTGCATCATACTGGCAACTCACACCAATCAAGAGGGCCCTCGGCCATTCGCTTGATATCATGGGGAGCGCATCAAACTATGTCCACTGCGAGCAAATACAAATTGCAATTTCAAATTTGGACTTCACGGAGAATTTTTCAAAGTGTTAGGAAATTTGAGGCCACATGCCACGTAATGCTCTTTTCTCTCCGAAACTCAACACTTGCAAGCCAGATATGAAAGAAAGAAAAAATCATCAGTCACACCACCAGGACTCGAACCAGGGACCTTGCTATTCGCGAGCAATGCTCTAACCAACTGAGCTACAGTATGACTCTTATCCACAGTGATGGAAAATCTATCATTCTTCGATCAATCAATATCTGGCTTGCATCATACTGGCAACTCACACCAAAAAAATTGCAATTTGTATTTGCTCGCAGTGGACATAGTTTGATGCGCTCCCCATGATATCAAGCGAATGGCCGAGGGCCCTCTTGATTGGTGTGAGTTGCCAGTATGATGCAAGCCAGATATTGATTGATCGAAGAAGGATAGATTTTCCATCACTGTGGATAAGAGTCATACTGTAGCTCAGTTGGTTAGAGCATTGCTCGCGAATAGCAAGGTCCCTGGTTCGAGTCCTGGTGGTGTGACTGATGATTTTTTCTTTCTTTCATATCTGGCTTGCAAGTGTTGAGTTTCGGAGAGAAAAGAGCATTACGTGGCATGTGGCCTCAAATTTCCTAACACTTTGAAAAATTCTCCGTGAAGTCCAAATTTGAAATTATTATTATTATTATTATTATTGACTGTGATGATCACCTTGCATGTGGTGTGTTTTGCTGGTTCATTTATAGGCAAGTGGCTTTACGAATCTGAGAAATGTGTTGTCGGAGAACGCACAGCGCCCTAAGGTAAGCGGTCCCTTCTGACTCGGGATCCTCCTAATATGTTATCTGAACGTCAATTTTGTATTTATTCCCAATGAAGGATTGGGGCGTGTTTTAAAAGTTGCTGACGGCAAGTCTCAAATCTGGAAAAGGACTAGTGTATGGCGTGGATCAAATAGCCAGCACTTATTCCACTCTCCACGCCGAAACTAGGACTGAATGTGAGAACAATGATGAGCGGCCTAGCATGCCCCTATGCAGTATGTACATCCCATACACACATACGCACACAGAGACACACACACGCGAACACACACACGCGAACACACACACGCGAACACACACACGCGCATCCATGCACATGCATTATGTATGCATGTGCTGAATATACGTAGCCCAGTGATCAGTTCCGACCACTTCTACACGATTGGGACTGACATGTGAAGGTGACGGAATCACGGTCAAGATGACATCATCCCAAGGAATATATGTGTAGTAAAATAATGAAATGTACTTTGACCTGGGTAATTGAATTCCCGATCGTTTGCATTGTTTTCCTCTGGAATTTTTTAGAAACAACGGGCAGATAATGATGATCAAGAAGACATCCTCCAGAAAATGGCTAAGAAGAACGAGGAGATTCGGCGGAAGTACGAGATCGCTCAACGTGATCGCGAAGAAGCCGCCGCCATGGGTGCCTCGTTCGGGTCAACCGCAGGTAGCACACCCGGCTCTAGACAAAGCGTTTCCAATAGCCCTGTGTGTACACCGGGTCAGAGCACACCTGAACAACAGTCACCTGAGCAAGATACTGGCGGTGTAAAGCAGCACACGAGGACCATGTCGCAGCCATCCACTCAAACATCTAGTATGTCCTGCAGGCAAACCCAGTCGGCGGGAAAGCCTCCTCGACGTCCTCCGCCAAAAGGACGCGGAAGGGTCCGGGCACAGTCGTCCGACAAGTCTGTTGTCGGTAATGTTGGAATGTCAACAGGGGTGATGACTAGCACATGTGGACAAGTATTGATGCCTTCCACCGAACAACCGGGGCCCAAGCAGAGTGGCAGTATGGATGTGTTAGCCAAACCTGAAGCAGTGGCGTCTGCGAAGCCCAAACCAGTGAATTTGCTAAGCAGTGATGAGGAATGTTCGGCATCGCCATTGTCTGGTAGACTAGACAAGGTGAACGATAGTACTAGTAGCTCGTTGCAGAGCGCATCGTTACCATCCAGTGGGTCGCCGTCTCCCCAGGCGAGAAAGAAGCCCCCATCCAATCGTTTCGCAGGGCTTCAGGGTGCGCTGCTCGGCCTGGTAACCGAGGTACATGCCAAGAACCAGACTGGGCAACGAGATGATTCGAAACTGTTTTCTGGCCAGGTGCACGTGGAGCCTAAGCCAAGCCAGACAAGCCGCTCACCCCGATGAATATGCTAATGAAAGGCCAGATAGGAAGCCAATGAACCAGCCAGGGTGCTTCACTTTGCTCTAGTGGCCAATCTAGTGACACAAACACGCAGGGTAGACACGTCAGAAGCAACCAGGCTGCTGCTTCGCTCGAGCCAGCAGACCGCTGGAGCAGGCTCATGCCCCATCGACCTCGCAGCAACATTCAGAGTGTGCTGTCAGCCCTGGTGACGAAGACGGAAGTTCGGGCTGAGAACAAGACGGGGCATAGAGATCAAAGTGAACTGTTTTCTGCTAATGTGCAAGTGGAATCAAAGCCCAGACACTTAACACCAGGTCTGCTGAGGAAGCACTCTTGCTTGCCTTACTGTCTAAGGGATTGAGCGACCCTGATCAGTGGCCATTGATGTATATTCCTAGCTATGTGTTACTTCCCAACCTGTTTGTTGGAGCGCTGCTACCACCGATGTACTGTGGACCAATGCTGGTTATAAGAAACAGTCCGAGAACCACCTGGACAGCAATCATGAGTGGAGAAAGAAAGACCGCAGTCATCCTGATCGTAATCACCAGCCAGTGAGTGAGTCCGTGTAACCAACGTCTTCTCTGGTGTCAGTACAGAACAGAGAGCATTAATAATGGCGTTGGTTGTAACGGCCAACTGGGCCCCGCAAGTAATACGTAACGCTACGGAGCTTTGTAGTTCGTGATGCTAGTCATCGTCCGCGTGTAACACACGTGAAGGCCAATCTCCCACATCCTTGTGCAGGTGTGGCATGTACTTATTTAGAGCTGTCGTCGTCATCGCTGCTGTTCTGCAGCATGACTTGATACCGATACCTGTGCTTGAAATGAGCACATTACACCCCCCCCCCCCCCCCCCTCACTGCCATAACATAGTAACACCTGTATTAGCCAAAGGCATTGTAGTATTGATATGATGACGATGGTGCATTAGTCGTCCATGGCTCATAGTAATCCTGATGTGGGCGTAGCATGTTTAAATAGATTATTTAGAGCTGCTGCCGTTGTCATCGCTGCTGTTCTGCAGCATGAGTTGGTGCATTGCTATGCTTGACAAGAGCAACCCCTCTCCCCTCGCTGCCACCACCGTGTGCATGCATTGGCCATGGTTGTTGCCTTATTTTGATAATAATTATGCTGGTGACGAATAACACTAACAACACACCTGGCTGAATTAAATGATTCGAATCACATGGCCAGAGGACTTCTTATCCTGTGTTTGGCCAACCCTGTGCTTTCCTTTTCCAGAGTGTTGGAAAGTGAACATCATGTATTTGGCCCAGGCGCCCGACACGACCGTTGGCTCACCAATTTTCTTTATTTTGTCAGCAGCATGTTGACTTGCTGTGTATTCTGAGCTGGTCATTTGATCATTAGCATCTGAATACTATCCTGTATTGTTGCTGAGTGAGACATTTGTTGCTCTCATTTACCGATGCGACCATGGATTATTTTCTTTCTTGAGCCCATCCCCAGAGTTGGATATTTGCACTTTCCTTTGCTGAACATAGTGCTGATGCAGCTCCGAGCTGATCTATTTATACACGGCAGCACTCCCTGATTTAGAGGGGTTTTTATGCTGGTAATTTTTAGAGAACATGCTAACATAACTTTAGTTATGGCAATGGTGCTTGTACTTTCCTAGATTGCTGAACATTTTCTGTGTTTGACGTGCTTCCTTGCACTTCAAACTACCTGTTCAAATATCTAATCCCATGAATGCAATGACCTTTAGGTGCAAGGTGTGGCCATGCACAACTGTGCTGCCTGTTCCTACCTATCCAAACTACCACCAGTAGAAGGGACGTGTGTGTGTGTGTGTCGGGTGTGCACATGTGTGTCTGCTAACTTAGCCAAGTTATCCATCGTCATGTGTGGCTTCAATAAGGGTTCATCCTCACGCTCCTTCTAATCCACGGCCATGGGATTATTCACATGCACTGACAACCATGATATACGTTAGTGGCATGTCATGTAATCACTGCTTGAATTGAGAGAAATTCTTCATTGGATTCATTGTAAAAAGTTCAGAAAGTTAGTTACCTGCCTGGATACAACGTGGGTCTACTGGCTCCGCATACCCAGGTATATCATAATATGCGATAATACATGGCAGTCATGCTTTGAGTCGATCGTCAATGCTGTATACACGTGCACTGATTTGACTCTACGCGGCATTGAACAAATCTACTTCGAAGTACATGCACATGCAGGAGGTTGCATACTGCGTAGTTGTGCGCAAGTAGACAAGAACCTGCATCCAAGGGACATAATGCAAAAGAGGAAGCCTAACTACACAACTGTCCCTAACTGAGACATTCCGGCCTGTTGCTCTATAGTATACAATGCACTATGTAGACTCCTTTTGAATCTCTCTCCCCTCTCCCGGGAAGACCCATGCGACCAGTTTTGGCAGTGAGCACTGCTCAAGTACATGTACGTGTGATTGTCATGCCAGTCTGCACACACGGTATATCAAACCCCGCAGTGTGGATCTACATGGTTGCTCAGTGTAATCTTCGAAAGATGGCTATTGAACCGCCCAACAGCCGACACCCTCTGAAATCCCCAAACTCTGGGTGGGCTTGGTAATGATCTCAGAGTCACTGATGGGCTCACCACACCTCAGTAAGTTGGTGGCACTGATCACATATCCACTCCCCACCATCACCAGGGATTCACCTTGTGACTGCCATGGAATGTGTTGCTGAAAAAGACAAGACACGCTTGCATACCGTAATGTCGCGTATAAAACCAGGTGCTTACGGCCGTATAAGCCGATATCAGTGCTAGGCTTGTATTCAAGTTAGGCTTCTATTCAAACCACGTATCTCTATGTAGGTCAACACCAGGGAGTAGTACAATAATAATTATTAGTATTGTACTACTCCCTGGTCAACACTAAACCAGGCTTATGTGCTTTTTTTTTTATTATTTTTTTTATTTACTTGAAAAAGCACATAACCACCAGGAAAGCTGACAAAAGAAAAAAGAGTAAGAAAAGACAGATAAAAAGAGAGCTGAGAGAGAGTTGGGGTACGGTTAGGGGAGGACGAGACATTGAATGGTGGTCGCCACAGTCACAGATAGTAGCAGTGCTGGTGAGGCTACAGGCACTCCACTGACCATTAGGTCTCAGTATCGCCATGCCGGTAACGCACCAAAAGACAAAAACGGAAGAAAATCTGAAGCGCAATACATGAATGGTAATTACAATATAGGTAATAGGGAGAGTGGTGACCAAGAGAGGACAGTATAGACCGTTAGTATGGGGTGCTTCAATGCACATCCCCAAACCGAGAGGTGCGATCTGGAAAGAACAGTGAGACGATCAACATGATGGGCTTCAAAGCACGTCCCAAGACCATGGCTGGTCTGAAATGTGTTTGTTGACACCTTTTTTAAAAGCTGTGAGTGGAGAGTGATTGGCCAGACGGGGAAAGACGTCCTCGGGGAGGCTGTTCCACAATTCAAGGAAACAGTACGGGAAGGAACGTCGAAGGTAATCGGGACTGGTGCCGGGGGTGGTGTTTAAGAGCTGTTCCCGGTGCTGGCGCTGAACATAATGCTGCTGGCGGGTTCGAACAGTATCGGCCCGTGGTTTTGGGGGAGGGCGCATGCGTGTCAGACGGGGTGGGCCCTTGCAGTTAACTACCTTGTAGAGATAGGACAGCCCTGCGACCGTCCGTCTGGCCCGCAGACTCTGGAGGACGGTGGTGGGTCCAATCATCTGCATGGCCTTGCGCTGTGCTGTGTCCAACTTCCCAAGGTGGGTCTGGGCAGCACCAAGCCAGGCTAGTGGGGCATACTCAAGTATGGGCCTTACAAAGCCCTTATAGACGGTTAGGCGTCCAGCAGCATCCAGGATGGGGGCTGCCTTCCTCATGAAATGGAGGCGTTGATGTGCGCGCACAGAAAGCTGGTGGAGGTGGGCGCTGAAGTTGAGCTTCTCGTCGAACACCACCCCAAGGAGCTTCAACTGGCTGCTGACAGGAACAGGGGTGCCAAGGAATTGGACAGGGGGGAAGTCTAGAGGGGCCAGCTTCCTGGTCACGGACATCAGCTGTGACTTAGAGGGCTCAAAGGTAACCCTCCAAGTACTTCCCCAGGCTTCCAGCTGGTTTACGGCTGTCTGAAGTGCAGCTGCGGCGGCCTCTGTGGTCTGTCCAGGCATGACAGACGTGTATAACGTAGTATCATCAGCATACACGGCGATGGAGACGCTGGCAGGTAGCTGATCTTCGGCGTCGTTTATGTATACTAGAAACAATGTGGGCCCTAGGATGCTGCCCTGAGGGACGCCTGACCGGATGGTAGAGGGGGTAGAGGTCTGTCCCCCAACAACAGCTTGCAGCTTCCGGTTCTGGAGGTACGATGTTAACCAGGCCAGCAGTTGCCCACCAATGCCATAGCCTCGGAGCTTGCAGAGGAGCCCAGGGTGTGAAACCCGGTCAAACGCGCCTGCTATGTCTATGGCGAGGGCCTGAATGGTTCCGCCCTTACTGGTGGTTAAAGCCCATTCATGCTGGAGTGACGTTAGTAGGTCAGCTGTGCCGATTGATTTCCGAAAGCCAAACTGGTTGGCAGACAGGAGGGTATTGCTGTTGAGATGGTTGATGAGCTGCTGGTTGACTATTCTTTCCATCACCTTGGATACTACACAGAGCAAGGAGACTGGTCGATAATTACGGACATCGCCCTTGGCCTTGCGCTTGTGGATGGGAACCACATTGGCTACCTTCCAGGCTGTAGGCTGGTAACCATGGGAGAGACAAGACGAGAACAGCTGCGACAACGGCTTTGAGAGCTCAGACGCACACTCCTTTAGAACGCGGCAGGAAATGGAGTCTGGCCCGGACGCTTTGGATACTTCAAGACACCGGAGCTGCTTGAGCACTGCTGATTCCCGGAAACGGATTTGACTCAGGATGGCGTCAGTGCGTGGTGGGAAAGGCGGGAGTGTGTCTTCAGTGAGATCGTTTGGGATGCTGCACTTCTCTGCGAAGAATGATGCGAAACAGTCAGCCTTGGAGGAGGCCGTGGTACATTGCTGACCATCGGCCCCCTTTAGGACAGGAATATCAGATGTGCGGGATAGACCTCCTGCACGCTTCATGTTTGACCACCATGCTTTGTCACGTAGGTTTCCATTCGACAGCTTGTTCCGCAATGAAGATACATGAGCCTGCTGCGCTGCATGGAGCACAGTGGCAACTCTCAGGCTGGTTGCAGTGTAGGTATCAGACAATTGCAGATCAGTTGGGTGTGCACGGGTGTGTCGCCAAGCACGTTGTAAACTAATCACTCCCTCCGACGGACACACGCGACAAGCCAGAGAGTAATGGTTCACATTGTATTTTGGGAGAGCAAACAAAACTAAAACTAAAGTCGAGTGCCAAGAAGAAAGAAGGAGGAAGACCCGGTCCCAAACGAAGGACCAAGTCCAAAGGAGAAAATATGGCGGAGTATCAAAATGACCAGCACGTGTCACGCACCAGCTCCACACGCGCGACACCGGCACCACAATCACTGCATGCATGCACTGCGCTGCCTTGATACATGATCGGGCCGCAGGCGCCAGGAGAACAAAGCGCTAGCACGGACAACACTAGCGGAACTAGCTGGAACAACAGTGTTACATGCATCATGACAAGAGAACAAGATATTGCATGAAGGTCGACACACATGCACAGTTAGGTGTGATAGTTACAGGTACAGTTCCATTTCACCCCATCACCTGACGACAAGAATGCAAAAAACTCTTGGCCGTTTTAGCTGTAACGGACCGGGGGCTGGATTGCGTTTCGATCTCGCAAGCTGTAGCGATTACCATCCGGAGCGTCTGCTTGGGCTGGCATTAATTCCATGCCGAGCAGGTCTGGTTCTTCGTTAGCATCGGCTGCCGCGCCGTCATCTGCCTGACTCTCAGCGGCCGTCGTGCGCATCACAGGGTTGTCGGGTGAATCAGGCTTCAGCAGATCGACGTTCACGGTCTTTGGGTGCTGGCGCTCATCTTGTCTGGCTATGACCACAGTCGATGGCGAGACGATAGCCGCAACACTCCATCCAGGCTCATACGGGGACAGCCGCTTCTGCCTTCGTCCAGGCCGCAGTAACAGGACAGGATCACCCACAGAGTATGCGCAGGGCTCGTTCGGTGAGTCAATGAAATCCCGGGCTGAGAGCTCCGTCTCAATGATATCCCGCACACGAGCTACGCGCGACGACAACTCTGACGCCCACTGGGTCATATCGCACGCTTCCTTCACGTCGTCAATGATGATATGGCGAGGCTGCCATCCGCTCATTGCCACCATGGGTGACAAATGGGTCGAGCCGTGCGGACGATTGCGGTAATAAAACAGCAGCACATCGAGGTCAGCACGCCAATTCGGTGACTCTTCGAGGGTCTTGCGGATGAGGGTGAGGAGCGTTCGATTGAACCTCTCTGCTGTCCCTTGGGACTGGGGGTGACGGACTGCTCCGGTTCGCACACGCACACCCATCAGGCGAAACAAAGACTCCACTATGGCGTTGCGGAACTCCACGCCGTTGTCCAGCCGCACGACCTCGGGAGCACCCCATCGAAAACACATGGCCGAGAAGGCTGCAGCAACACTAACAGCGTCATGTCGGCGGAGCGGGCACACCTCCACCCACTTGGTGAAATTGTCCACACAGACGAGGACACAGCCGTATTTGCCGCTTCCATCACCGCCGAGTTCCAGCGTGTCAATCGTGACTTCGCTCCATGGGGACCCAGGTATGTCGGCGCGGGTCGGCGCAGCTCTGGCACCCTTCCGTCCACTAGCAGACTTGCATTGCGTGCAGCTATCAACATGTTGGTGACAAGCCGAAGCAATGCCAGGGAAGAAGCAACGGCTTCGGATCATGCGATACATGACCTCCCAGCTCGCATGTCCCGAGATCTGGTGTGCATTCGAGACAACATCGGCAACGAGCGATTGCGGCACGACAGGAACACGAACGAGGCCCTCGACAGGTAGCTTGATGCTTCTGACAAGGACACCATCATCAATCTCCAGTTGGGACGCCGCTGCTGCATAGGGTGCAGTAACCGTTGCACCGGACTCCAACTGCGCCACTGCTGCCAGTATCTGGTCGTCAGTACCTTGCTTCGCCACAATCTTCGCGAGAGGGATTGGTCCGGGCAGGACTACAGCTGCACCTGCGACATCACTTTCGCTGTCGCCCAGTAGCGCCTTGCAGAACTTCACCCACGTAGGAGGAACTCGAGTCAGCACGTCTGCACGATTTTGGTCAGTCGGCACCCACTCGATCGTGACAACGAGCCCTGCCGTGGCAATCAGGTCGGCGAGAATCTGGAGTCGACGCTGGACTAGTACACCGTGCAGTCCTTTCGCCCTCGTCCGGCGCACGTCGCCAGTGACGTCTCTGAGCCAACTCGCAACCGTCTTGGAGTCGGTCATCAACCGCACATGTTTCATCTCCCAGCTCACGGCCAGCGAAAGACCTCGGATAGCGGCCTCCAGCTCCATGATATTGATGTGACGCGCGTCACCGTGGGGTCTCAGCCAAGAACGATCCTCCATGACAGCGCCATCGATCTCCAGGACGACGCCAAGACCGATGTTGGACGCGTCAGCCCAAACTACGCAGCGACGAGGCTCGGGAGAGTTGGCACGCCATTGGCCCTGTGCAGGATCACCATCACCAGCTAGCCGCGCGTCCACTTCACCACACAGCTTCAAGAGTGAGGCTGGGACCTGTTCATCCCATGCAGCGCTAGCGTTGGCCATGCGCTTCAAGTAGCTGCATGCGGGTCTCAGCCAACCACAGACAGGCACGTGCCCCGTCAGGCGACCACACCAGCTGAAGATATCGCGCTTGGTCGCCGGCTGCTCGAGCTTCAGGCGAATGTCGGTACGGCGCGACCACTGCACTTGGCCATCGTCGCCTTTCGTCAACTGAAGGCCCAACACACGGGACTCAGCAAACGCCTCTGCAGGCTTCGTTGGCAAACTGTACTCAGCCATGTGGGCGGCCACTGCGTCAGCCTCGGCAGCGGGAGTCATCAGGTCGTCGACGTAGTTGTCGACAGCAGGAAACTCTCTAGTGACCCACCGGACGATGATATCCATGAACTTGGGCGCTACGTTGAGGCCGAAGCCCATCCGCGTCATCACAAACGCTTGGCCCTGCCAGACCACCATCTGAAAACGTTGCAGCTCGGGTGCAACGTGCACCTGGAGATAGGCCTTCTTGATATCGAGTAGTTGAAACTCCCGAGGGTCACCGGCCAGTCGCCATTTGCGCAGCGTCTCCTCACAGACGGGTGCTGAGCGGCCAGGCTGCGACATCAGCAGCTGGTTGAGGAGCCGATAATCTAGACATGGTCTAACCGGCGTTGATGCTTTGTGCTCCTGCAACTGAGCAATCAGCGGTAACACAGCACCAGGGCTTCCGTGAACATCCTTGTCGTGAGGAACGAGCCAACCCGCATCGATCCATTTCTGCACCTCCTCTGCAAACAGCTGCTCCTGGTCAGAAGTGAGCTTAGAGCGAGAGTACTCACTCACGCCAGGTCCCACCGGCTGAGTCGGAGGACTGCCTGATTTCCAGCGCCAAGAGAGGACCCACCGACGGGCGCTGCTGTCCCAGGTGACATCCCCGTCATCCGTGGACAGGGTGACATCATCACCATCACGCTGCACGCGTACATTGGGAAATGGATGGCGATCGCCGCTCGAAGACGCACCACAGACTCCCATGCTGTCCCCTGGATCGACTCGGTCGTAGCCAAATTCCACGCCGATCAAGGCACCATCACCGGAGTACTTCAGTCGAAGCCCGCCACTGCCAATGACCACATCATTGCCGACGAGCACATCAGCGTTGACCACGCTCAGATTGTCGACCACATACGCTTGCACTTCCAGGCCGGGCAGAGAGACCGCACCGTCAGAACGGGCCAACCGAACGGCAGCTGACCCCACTAGCTCTAGGGGACTACCATCCAAGGCAAGTATGGGTGGAGCAGCCGTGGGTGAAAGACTGATGCCATGCTGAGTGGCGAAGGACCGCGAGATGAGCGTACGAGTTGAACCGGTGTCTACGACAGCCCGCGCACGAACACTCGATTTCGCCGCTCCAGCAGACACATCCACGTACATACGAGGCAGCTTTCCAGGAGAGGCCAGGGAGACTAGGCATGGGTCGTTCTCCTGCACAGCTGGTTGTGGGCGAGCACTTTCCACGGCAGCTGCAGTCCTGTCCTTCCTTGCCAGCCAATCTCTCCTCTCAGGGCAGTCAGCCTTTACATGGCCAGCACCGTCGCAGAACAAACAGGTAATCGGCTGGCTCCTTCCACCTCCGCCTGCTCTTCTGCTGGGACAATTCCTGCGGATGTGCCCAGGCTCGCCACACTTGAAACAGAGGCCCGAGGGCTTCGCGCTAGATCCAGCCTGTGAGTGTGACTTGGTACTGGTAGGACCACTCCTGGTCGCTGCACCACCCGACGAGGCGGCAGCTGACACACTGTCACCTCCGCTGGCATCTGAAATTCTCAGAGCTCGAACGATAGACACACAGTCGCTTATCGACATGTCCTTTCCCACGAGACTGAGCCGTACTTGCCGGTTGTAGTCGGCAGGGAGGCCTTTCAACAACTGCTGCACTACCACAGGATCTTTGTCGTCTGTCACTTTGTGACCGGATAACTCCGCGAGGCGCTTCAGATCTGCAACAAATGCATCGGTGGACTCGTCGCACTTCATTTTCCGCACCACAAACGCCTCGTAGATCTACGCAGCAGACTTCGTCATACTGAAGGACGATAGCATCAATTTGACCACCTCGTCCTGCTTCTTTCGGTCCGCATCCGCCATTCCCTGAAATACCAGGAACGCGTCATCCGCAAGAAACAGAGGGAAATGCTTCATGCGCTTAGCCTCATCATCCCAGCCCTGGATCTCCGCAAGAACGAGGAACTTTGCCCAAAACTGTTGCCAGCTCTCATTGCTCTTGCCCCGAAAGGGCTTGACAAAACCGTCGACTTTCAGACTCGACATCCTGAACTCCGCAGTCGCAACTCACGACGGCCCTAGTTCAATCCCGGGTTTCGGCACCACGTTGTAAACTAATCACTCCCTCCGACGGACACACGCGACAAGCCAGAGAGCCAGAGAGTAATGGTTCACATTGTATTTTGGGAGAGCAACAAAACTAAGACTAAAGTCGAGTGCAAAGAAGAAAGAAGGAGGAAGACCCGGTCCCAAACGAAGGACCAAGTCCAAAGGAGAAAATATGGCGGAGTATCAAAATGACCAGCACGTGTCACGCACCAGCTCCACACGCGCGACACCGGCACCACAATCACTGCATGCATGCACTGCGCTGCCTTGATACATGATCGGGCCGCAGGCGCCAGGAGAACAAAGCGCTAGCACGGACAACACTAGCGGAACTAGCTGGAACAACAGTGTTACATGCATCATGACAAGAGAACAAGATATTGCATGAAGGTCGACACACATGCACAGTTAGGTGTGATAGTTACAGGTACAGTTCCATTTCAACGGTTTCTTGCAGACACAGCTGTACTACATTCAGGAGTCCACCAAACAGGGTCACACGTTCTGACTGACAGATGCTTCGATGGGATGAAGCGATCCATGCCCTCCTGGATGCGGGAAGTAAGTTGTACGCATGCGTGTTCTGGGTGGTGGCTAAGAATGTGCTGCCAGTCTGTCTGACGAATAAAATGACGCATGCGGCCCCAGTCAGCCTGGTTGTAGCGCCAGACGCGGCGTCGAGACACGGGCTCAGTACGGAGCGTGACTGGGCTGAACTCAGCAAGAATCACACAGTGGTCTGACTTGCCCAGGGGTGGAAATGCCTGTACTGTGACGGGGTGTGGCAAGTTTGACAGGATGAGGTCAAGAGTGTTCTTTCCTCTTGTTGGCTGATCAACATGTTGGATCAGTCCGTGCGTCGCACATATTTCTTCCAGGCGTTGCCCAGCAGTGGTGGTCTTGGTGCTACCAAGCCACTCAGTGCTGTGGACGTTGAGGTCGCCAGCCAGGATGACTTGGGCGGAGGGTGGAACGGCATCCAGGCAGTGGTCTAGGTGCTCCAGTAGGGAGACGTCAGAGTCGCCACTCGAGCCAGAACGATACACAGCTCCCAAGGTGATATCGCTGCCAGACTGGGACTGGATGGTGCACCATAGAACTGCGTTCTTAGAGTCCACAGGAGTGGCATGGAGGTCGATCTGTGCAACTGCGAGAGTAGACTTGCACCATATGGCAACGCCTCCACCCTGAGCAGTGCAGTCCATCCTCAGGGGCTCTCCGTAACCTGGAATGGTAGACTCTGAGGCGGTACACTTATCTGGAGTGAACTTAGTCTCTGTTACTATCGCAACATCAGGTTTATGTGCGTTCAGGGCATGCTGAAAGTCACCAAATTTGCTGAGTAGCCCAAATGCATTTGTTAAAAAGACTCGCATTAAGTAGACACTTGCGCAGCACACTGTGTTGTTTCCTGGTCTTCAGTGTTGGACATGCCGTCACCCGAGGTTGTCTCACTCTCTGCACCGTCTGGCCTCTTGCTGTCCGGGAGGGCTGGTGGCGAGGACCGTTCATAAGAGCGAGATTTTCCAACAGCCGGTGTCAGTGGAGGTGGCTGGTGTCGCACCCCATTGGCAGCATCCTGGCCAGCTGACTGGGTGGCTGCCTGCAGAACTGACATGGTCCGCTCTGCATTGTCAGCATCCTGGCCAGCTGACTGGGTGCTCGACTCCGATACACTGGGACCCACCGCGTTGTGCGCAGAGGAGTGCTTACGGCCAGCGTCAAACTTCCATGGCCTGCAGTACAGTGGCCGGGGCCAGAATTCCGGGTCAGTCAGGAGATTCACAAGAGATGCATCCACGGCTACTCGTGCTGACACCCGGCCATGTGGAGAGGTATACATACTGCACGTGAGCACTGAGATGGACTGTGGCTCGGGAAGAGCAGCTGCTGTGACTTGAATGTATTCTTTCAGACTGGATTCGGTGCAGGATGTGCTCAGGTTACCAATGTACACCACGGCACGCTTTGTCTGTGGTGGCTCTGCTGCAACTAGCTTCCATGCGTCACTGTGGTTCCGGGGTGTGGTCCGCCGCCGCAAAACTCGTTTGGACACGACCTCCCGGAAACCGTCACTGTCGCATTCAGGAGTACTCAAATTGCTGCTTGTCTCTGCATCAGCAGGAGCGTTCGGGGCGTCAGGCTCCATGTCGACAACTTGCTCGGCATCAGCAGATGTAGCACTGTGCATGTGGTCATTTTGATTTTTTTCATGTTTTTTGATTTTTTTTGATTTTTTCGAGTTTTCCTTGGCCTTGTTGGTCCCAATCGGATGCCTGACGTCTTGAGTAATCTGGGCCAGTTTGCGGACACCAAGCAGTTCGTCTTTCAGATGGCAAATGCTGTCAGTAAGGTCGCTTATCCGAGAGAGCAAGCGGGCCTCCCTGCCTTTGCTCTCCTCAACCTCAGCACGCAGCGCGTCCACAAGAAACTGGAGTTTGTCGTCCATGGCGGAGAGGAGCTCATTACTTCGGGTACTGCTGCCCTGACCACCTGTGCCCCCTGAAGGCACGACTGAATCTTGTTCGCCGTCCGGCATGGCTGTATGCCGCCTGGGCAAACAAGGACCTTCGGGAGACAAAAATACTCAACTTTTCGAAAAATTCAAAAAGTACCGTGCGAGTGATTTCAACCCTGCCGAAAGGCCTGTTGCTAGTCTCTAACTACTACCTAATTAACTACCTACCAGTAACTGCCCCTCTCCAGACCGGCCTGCTGCCGGCTGGCTACACAAACCTGCGAAAGCTACGGAGCTCGAAAAAAGGATACTCTCTCTCTTCGCACATTCAAAAGGCTGACAGTGTATCTTAAAAATCAGGCTTGTATTCAAACTGGCTATGCTTTTATACAAGACAGGCTTTTCAATGATACAAGACACTACAGTATTATGATCCAACCCTTGCTAGCTTTGAACAGTCACCATGGTCTTAGTGTGTAATATTATTGTGTACCAGCATACCTTCCAACTACATCATAATGGTAAGGTATACAGTACTACACATGCACCGTGACTCAGTGTTGAATCTCGTCAATATGCCCATGATGATATGGATCCGGATTCTGAGATCCGTTGCCAAGACCGAACAAGATCAACTGAGCAGCTAGTGTGCCGTTGCGTATAACCTGATAAGCGTCGTTACACGTGTGCCCAGCTGGGGGGCAGCTCAGTACAACATCAATCATATGACGGGTTGATCCAGAACCGTTGAAATCGTCGGAACTAAATCATGGAGTACTGAACACTGACTAGCCAGCAACAACAACATGACACACTCATCATGCACATGTATACATGTAATGTACTCACTGACTTCCTCAAGTAACTATTACTTAGGTCCACACAGTCTTCTTGGCATTTGCACCATGTGCACTGGGTCTGGAAGTAATGATGTTGCACGGTTTGGCATACATTACCGGTAACATCATGGTCCTTGCCCTTGCCCTTGGTCCTGGACTTGGTCAGTTGCCCGGTGCATGCAGCATGGTCTCTGCCATTGAAGTGCCAGTGCCACCGAGCTGAGTGGTTGCCACGGGATATGGACATCCATAGAAACGGGCGTTGGCAGGCAAAGATCTGAGGGGAGACTTGAACACTCCGAACAGGTGGACCATGTCCGTGGAGTGGTAAACAGGTCACAGTGGTAGCAGGCGGAGAAGGCAGTGCACGGCTTCATGCTGTTGGCTGACATCCAAGACCAAAGAAACCAGAAAACGGCTTGCACACTTTCTCCGGACAGCGGGTACCCAGTGTTCAGTTTGCATGGCGGCAGAGCTTCATATCTGGTATTAGCAGGAGAGAACCGCTGGTTTCTCCTCTGGAAGAACTAGCAGTTGAAAGGCTTGTCTGCGTGCGCTGACACACATCATATCCACAGCACGGCTCTGGCCTAGCCGACGCTTCGCAGTCAGGAACAAGGCAGAATGGGGTCGACGGTGTCGGCCCGTGCGGAGTATAACGAAGATGGGTATCTGGACTATTCGCCGCGAAACCAAGCCTTGCTCGAGGACATGGCAAAGTTTGTTCAGGAAATGAACGAGAAGAATCCACGTGAATCCACCGTAATCTTCGACCGGAACTTCCAGTGGTGTACCAGCTTGAGGGCGGACGATTTTGCAAAGTTGCCCAAGAGCGAAGACCTTTTTGTCATACAGTAAGTTTGGTTGCTTCTACAAATTCTCCCTGGCTCTCTCTCTCTCCATGCTGGGTCAGTACTGTGTCGTTCGGGACCAGTAGCTAGGCGTGGTAGCGTCCTACTGCATGTTGAGACCACACAGAGGTGAACTCCGGCCTACGAGGACTCAGTTACCTAGCTCAGAGTTCGGTGACAAAGTGATGCAAACCATCGCCGCCTGGGTATGAATGGAGTTTTGTGGACTGATGGTTGAGCAACAGCCAGGGCTGCACTGCTGTTGAAACTTGAACAAGTGGGTGATATCTGGGGCTTTATCCTGGGTCAACAAGCCGGGCACATGTAAATGCAATGCACATACATGTATGGACTCGGATGGAGAGCCAAGGATAAATTTATAGTAAAGAAAAAGGACCAAGAAACTACAAGTTACGCTTTGAGCTGATTGTTTAGTAACTGGTGGTGTTAGTGGACAATATAACGTAACTTGTAGTTTCTTGGTCCATTTTTCTTCACATACCCAGGGTATATTCTAGGACGAATTTCCAACCGGTTACGGTACAATGAAGAGTCGGGGGGTCCCCCTCCGGAAATAGTTTTCAAAATACAACCCAAATATGGCACTCGACAGCAATTTAACAGATTTCTTGGTGCTGGAGTGTCGCGCGGAGCTGTTGGACTGTAGCAACGCCGTTGCTACAGCTCGATGACGTGGCTCGACCGTACAAACCGTACAAACTCGTGACCCTAGTACCAGCCCACGCGGCTTCGCTGGAAGTATCCATCCAGAAAAAAGCGTATGACCATTCACAGCTCCATTCACCCACAGAAAAGTACGGGCGGTTGGAACTGATTTGTAACTTTTCAACCGGTCGCCAACTATTTCAACCGGTCGAAAACCGGTTGGGGCGGTTCTAGAAAATTCCCTGATACCTGTAGTCATAATTTAATGTGTAGGCTAATGTGATACTGTGCTGTCAATACTTTGTGCATGTGTAACTTTATGTGTGGTGTGGTGCGTGTGTGTGTGTGTGTGTGTGTGTGTGTGTGTGTGTGTGTGTGTGTGTGTGTGTGTGTGGTGTGTCCATGTGTATGCTGCACGCGTGCATGTGCATGTGTTTCATATGCTACACTGTGCGGCAGGGATGGAAACGTATCATCGGTGGCTAAAACGAGAAGTGGCGACCCGTGCCTTGTCCTTTCCAAGGTGGAGAAGCTTACGGGAACGTATAATGTGCATGGTTTCTTGAAGCGGTTTGGCGAGGACGACAATGAAGTGGGTGACATGCGTTCCTGGCGTTGGGTTGGGTTCCAGAGCCGTTGTGTTGCGTTCTGAAAGCAGCGGCTTCCGTGAGAAGCGATCCGCGTTGGGTTTGACCTAGTCACACTGCGGTGTTTATAGCTAGCTGAGCCAAGCTAAGGCTGCAACAATGGCCCGGGTTGACTTCAACATAATTACTAGTAGTACAATGTAGTACTATGCTATGCTGTTATGCACACTCCAGGGCAGACCTAGGAAATTTGATAGTAGACGGTATTTAGGAGCGTTGGAAGGTATAGTTTAGAGTGGTACGGTCATCCACCTGAAGTACAAATTTCTCGTGGGGTTGGGGTGGCCTCTCTGAAAGAATTCAAAATTTAGAGCCCAAATCAGTGCTTTTCATTGATTCACGGGGTATCTGGGACAAGGAATGGTACGGTCGATACCGTAGTGACCGTAGCGTGTCCGACACCCCTGTGTCCTGACATTCCAAGTAAAAAACGTATCATGATTCATGATATCGTGCAAGTTATTTTCTAAAGTGACCGGCAACTGCCGTATGGAGTACAACCGTTCGGGGGGGGGGGGGGGGGGGGGGGGGCAGGGAAGGAGCTTTCCACCAATGACTGAGTTCTGTCAAAGTAACATCCTTCTATAAAGACTCAAAAGAGTGAGTATGCTCCGAGACCCCTATTGCCGTATTCCCTTGTGGCAATGCTCAAAGCATCAGTGATCTGTGCTTTGCAGCACACACTAGTACTACATACATGTACTATTATAGTAGTGAGGAGGTGGGGTACTGCAAACCCGGAATCGTTGGCGCCCGTTTTAGTTCGTGAATTGCCATGACAGACCACTTTGCGCCTGCAAACGTTTGTGGTTGGAGTCAATTGGATGATTGAGTCTAGTCTACGGTTTCACGTTTCGTGCCCACTTACTTTCGCGATTTCACACCCATCGCGAACATTGCAGGATCACAACTGTTTCTGGGTTTACAGTAAACAAAGTTGATGTTGATCGTGGCCGCGTGGCGCTGTTGGTGGCATGATCACGTGAGCAGTACATATTAGCATACAGATACGCATTACCGAGCTAGTGCATCAGGTGCAAAAAGAGGCTCCCCCATTTGGGCACCCCGAGCCCCCCCCCCCCCCCACGGGGGGGGGGGGGGGCTCTCTGACAATGCAAGCTACCACATGCAGCGGTACTCCACAAATACATGCAAGTACCGAATGAATACATGTATGCTCTGGCACTCGTACTCACACTATTCTAAGCAGAGGTTTGTATTTCCATCCCTGTGTGCTTGGCAGCTTGGACAAATCTTTGAAATTCGCTGCTGGACGTTCGAGGGCTTCAAGCATATCTTGGATGCCTCAGCTACCCATAAGGAAGCGGAAATAAAGCTTTGCCTTGAAGGTGAGAGACTGAAGGAGATTGACACATCCACATGTTCAACACAATACCAATGTTCATTGGGAATACAGCGCACCTGATGGAAGCTTGGGAGCGGTCGAGCATTCTCACACTTTCCCCGGGTACTACTAAGTAGTGTGTTACCCCCCCCCCCCTCCCTTAGAGGCAAACTGCCACTTCCAGTTAGTACATGTTTGTATGGTGTGTAACCCCTATCCCCACCCTTTGGAGGCAAAATGCCACTTCCAGTCTGTAGGTTGGATTTCAGGCCCATTTTCTGACATAATATGTGTGGCTTCTATACCCCGTAAGATATGCTACCTTGCGAAACACTGAGTTTAATTTCCACGTGTTTGTTGCACTGCTCGTGGCTAACTAGCAAACACTGAGCCGTTGACTTCCATCATGGGCCCGGGCCATGTCAACATGGGGGTTGGCACATCTATGCTTGACACTCACGAACGCCTGTTGCGAGAACGAGCACGCTCCTCGAATGACCCGGCAGTGGAGGAGCTGGACAACAAGTTCCGACTGTGCCTTCTCCTGAACACCATGGACGTCAAGTTGCTCAAGAACACCGTTCATGACATGAGGAAGTAAGTCTGATCTGGTTGGTTGTGTTTCCGGTAGTGCACTGGTCAGCTACTGTTGCCGTGATTCTCCCCCCCCCTTCTCTCTCTCCCTCTGTCTGGTCTCTCTCTCTCTCTCTGTTTCCCTCTCTGTCTGCTTGGCCATCTGTCCGTCTGTCTGTCTGTCTGTCTGTCTGTCTGTCTGTCTGTCTGTCTGTCTGTCTGTCTGTCTGTCTGTCTGTCTGTGTGACTGTCTGTCTGTCTGTCTGTCTGTCTGGCTGTCTGTCTGTCTGTCAGTATGTCTGTCTCTGTTCTTGTTCTGCCTGTCTCTCTGCATGTCTCTGTCTCTCTGTCTCTCTGTCTCTCTGTCTCTCTCTGTCTCTCTGTCTCTGTCTCTCTGTCTCTCTCTCTCTCTCTCTCTGTCTCTCTCTCTCTCTCTCTCTCTCTCTCTCTCTCTCTCTCTCTCTCTCTCTTTCTCTCTCTCTCTCTCTCTCTCTCTCTCTCTCTCTCTCAGGCTCTCTCTCTCTCTCTCTCTCTCTCTCTCTCTCTCTCTCTCTTTGCCTGTCTATCTCTGTCTCCCTTTTATTGGCTAGCCTGTGACACATAACCAACAAAACAGACTACGTTTGTGAACCAGTGATAAAAGAAATTAGTTGAAAGTGACGTGCTCTTCCACTAGACAAGTACAGTTGTTGTCACTTTAGGACATGTTCCGGCTGTGTGGGTGTGCATGTGCGCATTGAATTTTGTGCGTGGTTTGTGTTGTCTACTTTCAGGATAACACGGATCACTCCAGAGTTAGTGGATGTAAGTACTGTCTGCTCCCTAACCCCTGCTACCCCCCCCCCCCCCCCCACACACACACACACTCCCACCACCACCATCCAAGTACCATTATCCTATCATCATACCTTACATCAATATGATACTATTTGCCTCCTGATCTCGCTTATGGAGCAGGTAACATGAATGCTGATACAATCATGGTAGCAGACAGGTAAAATGGGCCCTTGATTAACTGAACACTAGGCTGATGCAGCATATGCAAGACAGTATGGGTACTTTGGCTTGTTTGATTGTGTACAGCGTGAATTGGAGGTGATAAGAATGTATGCTGGCACGGGTCAATCCACATCCAGCCTAGCGGACATCAGCTACTCATCAGGTATGTATACATGTACACGTAGTCACGTACTAATATATAAATGCCCACACCTTAGTGTTACAGCATCAGGGCCGGCGCCACTGGTATGGCCATGGCTGTGCCAGTTTTTACCAATTCCAGTGTTCATGGAATGTCCAGCGTGAGATTATTTACGTGGACGTGCTAAGCCTAATAGCTATACTCGTACACCCCCGGCTAGAGTCTCTCCCTCCTAGAATGTTCTTCCTGTCCAGCGAGGACCACTGTGCTGTCTATATCTCGGTTGCTAGCAGAATATGTAGACAAAACAACCAGATGCGATGTAGAATAGAGCTAGTGGTTGATCGTCCCATGATACTGAAATTGGGCATAGGGCAATGATCGGCCCGGGCTGTACCACCTTTCAGGAGTTGGCTCTGGGACTGAGCATACACTAAGTTGTAGTTGTTTGCGTGTGCGTTGAACATGTTCTTGTGGCATAATGGCTTGAGACTGTGCAGAGCACATGTGTATGCATGTTTGATGCAAGGTATTCATTGTGATGTGCAACACCCTGCCCGACCACATGCGGCTGACGATGAGCACAAATACATGTACATGTACAGTAAAACCTGTCTAGGCGACCCTCTCGGATAAGGCGACCACCTGTCCCAGAAGACCACTGCAACCAGGACCAAGGGATGCTATTTCCAGTCAAATGACCCTGGATAAGGAGACCACCTGGTATCAGAGACCACATTTTGAAGGTCCCTTGAGCGGTCATCTTAGACAGGTTTCACTGTATCAATGAACATTTCAGGTGCTAGGCTGGTATTGTATGTACAGGGTATTCCCCGGTGTAGTCCCTGGTTCATGCTAGGCTGGTATTGCATGTACAGGGGATTCCCCGGTGTAGTCCCTGGTTCATGCTAGGCTGGTATTGCATGTACAGGGGATTCCCCGGTGTAGTCCCTGGTTCATGCTAGGCTGGTATTGTATGTACAGGGGATTCCCCGGTGTAGTCCCTGGTTCATGCTAGGCTGGTACTGTATGTACAGTGGATTCCCCGGTGTAGTCCCTGGTTCATGCTAGGCTGGTATTGTATGTACAGGGGATTCCCCGGTGTAGTCCCTGGTTCATGCTAGGCTGGTACTGTATGTACAGGGGATCCCCCGGTGTAGTCCCTGGTTCATGCTAGGCTGGTATTGTATGTACAGTGGATTCCCCGGTGTAGTCCCTGGTTCATGCTAGGCTGGTATTGTATGTACAGGGGATTCCCCGGTGTAGTCCCTGGTTCATGCTAGGCTGGTACTGTATGTACAGTGGATTCCCCGGTGTAGTCCCTGGTTCATGCTAGGCTGGTATTGTATGTACAGGGGATTCCCCGGTGTAGTACCTGGTTCATGCTAGGCTGGTATTGCATGTACAGGGGATTCCCCGGTGTAGTCCCTGGTTCATGCTAGGCTGGTATTGCATGTACAGGGGATTCCCTGGTGTAGTCCCTGGTTCATGCTAGGCTGGTATTGTATGTACAGGGGAGTCCCCTGTGTAGTCCCTGGTTCAGTGATTCATGTGGTGTTGACTATTCCACGTCCTGTTGTGTCAGAACTCATGTTTGCGAACGGGACTCGAGCATCTATTCGGCGTCAGCCCAAAGGCGATCTCTGCTTCATTACCGTGAAGCCACACGATGGTGCTGAGTTCTCCATTGGTTGCAACTCTGCAGGCTACTATGTTGCCAAGGTAACGTAACCATGGTTGTTAGATGTACATGTAAATGGAGTAGCACCATACTAAGTCTACAAATTTTTGGCCCATTCAAATTTCGGCCTCCCAGGGCTAAAACAACATTTCGGCCGCAACAAATTTGCGGCCAAATATGATCAGGCCGAAAATAGCCGAAAATAAATATGCATCGAATATTAAATTTTGTCGACTTACAGTAGGCAGTAACCTTATTTTTAGTTACAACCTGTCATAAAAGTATCACTCGTGACATGCAAATACTTTGTGCCATTCACTGGCTTTCTCCTTTGGTGCATGCCAAGGGAAATGGGGGGGGGGGGGGGGGGGGGGAGGAGATGGGGTTCAGGAGGGGAGGAAGGCCCTTCCTCCCCTCCTGAATCCTGGCTCCATTAAAGACAGACTCGGCTTTCAAACATAGCAGGATTGATGTTGATAGTTTTTAATTTGTTTTCCAATCCTGATTCTGCATAGGATCCCTCTCCGAATGGCGAACCACCGCCGGAAGAAGATATGGTCCAGGACCTTCGCAAGCTGTTGAAGAAGCAAAGCGCACATTTCTCGCAGACTTTCGGCAAGGAGGTAAGGTGACAATGGTGACTGCCGGAGCGGCAGCTGAAGAGCATGATGTGCTAATGCTAAGGCGTTTCTATACGGCATTTCAACGTGACAGTATTAAAAAAAATGCCTGTCCTGTGTGCATCTTGGTATATTCTCCCTACCAACTAAACCTTTGATACCACACAGGACTACAAACAGGGGAAGTACAACGACACGGTGCTGGATCGTAGCAGGATGAAGCAGACAGGTGTCGACGGTAAACTTCCAAGCATTCGCAAGCTGTAAGTTGTACGGCGGCACATGTGATGCATCACATGCAGCATGGGTAACAAACACCGTATACATATACCGTATTCTCCGGACTATAAACACAACTAATTCCCCCCCCCCCCCCCCGTAAAAAGTCAGTGCGGCGTATAACGTTACCGCGATGGTCAAATTCATGGTGATAAACCGGGCGAACGTGACACGCCTGTATTTCGTGACAAAAATCTGGGTGTGGGTCATACTCCGGAAAATACGGTACTAGCCTAGTACATGTAGTGCATGCATTGCCCTAACTTTGTATACTGATGGTGGAGGTTTCGACAAAGAGCAACACATCCAGCTGGCATCAGGGTTCATTGACCACAATGCAGTGAACAGCACGCAGTGAACAAATAGTGAAGCAGGGAGAAAACAGTGGTACTGATCTCTATTGTAGTCAGTGGACTAATAGCAGCATCATTGTGTACATGCAAGCACCGCAAGAAAGAGAGGCTGGCATACGTGTAGCACACGCACAGCCTGAGATAGTGCTGACTCACTAGAGGGGTGAGGTTAGGGGGTGGGGGAAGGAGGGGGTGAGGGTGAGGGAGAGGGGGGGGGGGGGGGTGGTGATTGCAAGAAGGATGGGGGAGTAGGGGGTGGGGAGGGGGTCTTACGATGTTGATTGGTGTGGTTCAAGTTATTCCCGGGTGGTCATACTAATGCTTAGTTTAATGCTTGTACATGTATGACAAAGAGCTAATTTTGTGATATGCTCTATATGTGCATGTGCATGTTGGTTTCACGGAATGTCTTCTTCCTTCTGATGTTCTGATGGTGTCGCGCGTGACTACTTCACCATCCTCAGTATGATGCATCGTCTTATGATGAAAACCGTCCATAATATCGAGTTGTAAGATGTGTGTTGGGTTCACCATGCACGCTACACGTCACAGTGCTGTGCAGTTGCTGATAACGTCAGTACCCCATGATATGCACTCACTGGTCACGTGCTTGGCTTTACCATACTTGTTGGACCTCCTACGTAATCGGTACTGACCACTCTTCTTTTAGTGCGGTGTCTCCCATAGTAAGCCGTTGGCCTTCTCACCTGAGCCCACTGTAGTCACCATGGTTACTGCTGTGCAGTAGTACTGTAGACCGTAATTTTAGCGACGTAAAAACCCTAGCGAATTTAGCGATCGACTCATTTTCGCTAAAGTTTCAAGTCGCTAATCCGTTGAGACATTAGTAGTGCACTGGTGATCCGTGAGTAAAATCGCTGCAAATCGCTAAAATAAAACGTCGCTAACCGGTTGACAATGGGAAAACGCTAAAATTAATAGTCGCTAAAACAAATGCTAGAACTAATAGCTGAAGTGTGTGTGTGTGTGTGTGTGTGTGTGTGTGTGTGTGTGTGTGTGTGTGTGTGTGTGTGTGTGTGTGTGTGTGTGTGTGCATGGGCGCAGTGTACTAGTTGCTTATATTCTAATAATGTACTTTGAGAACTATGTACATTTGTGATGGGTGTTTAACTCTCAATTTAGAAAAGAGTTTTGTTGTAAATGTATCTGGTATCTGGCCACGCACCAGTCTACATAATAAGTTACAAGTACACTGGCTGTGAGTCACTATGCAGTCCTCAAATTTGTTACAGCTAGCATGACCATTGGTTCTAGTTAACACCATGTACATTTTGCTACCGTTGCCTGCACAGGGATCCGGACAACAAGCTCGGACCGGACCAACGCGTTGATGTTAAGCTCGATCTACCGCCAACCCCTGCAGAACCAGAGAAGAGTGCCACAGATGGCCCTACGGGCCCACGGTCGGGCGTAAAGATCACCAAGGAG